>NC_134836.1:131959005-132114957 GCF_004210375.1 Tachypleus tridentatus | reverse complement strand
TACATGTTAAGCCTTGATACTACATGTTAAACATGATACAATGTAAGTGAAACTGTTCCCTACATGTTAAACATGATACACATGTAAGTGAAACTGTTCCTACATGTTAAACATGATACATATGTAAGTGAAACTGTTCCTACATAAGTTAAACATGATGCACAGGTGTAAATTGAAACTGTCTTCCCTACATGTTAAACATGATACGATGTAAGTGAAACAGTTTCCTAGCATGTTAAACATGATACACGTAAAGTGAAACTCGTTCCTACATGTTAAACATGATACACGGGTAAGTTGAAACTGTTCCTACATGTTAAACACATGATACACATTAATGTAAAGTGAAACTGTTCCTACATGTTAAACATGATACACGTGGTAAGGGTGAAACTTTTCATACATGTTAAACATGATATACGTGTGAAGTGAAACTGTTCCTACATGTTAAACATGATACATGTAAGTGAAAATGTTCCTACCACATGTTAAAACATGATACACATGTAAGTGAAACTGTTCCCTACATGTTAAACATGATACACGTGTAAGTGAAACTGTTCCTACATGTTAAACATACGATACACACATGTAAGTGAAATGTTCCTACATGTTAAACATTGATACAGGTGTAAATGAAACTGTTCCTACTACAAAGTTAAACATGATACACATGTAAGGTGAAACTGTTCCTACATTACAAACATGATACAAGAATTAGTGAAACTGTTCCTACATGTTAAACATGAAATACCAGGTGTAAATGAAACTGTTCCTTCATATTAGAAACATGATACACCATGTAAGTGAAACTGTTCCTACATAAAATAAACATGATACAAGGGTAAGTGAAACTGTTCCCTACAAGTTAAAATGACACATGTAAGTGAAACTTGTCCTACATGTTAAACATGATACAGGTGTAAGTGAAACTGTTCCTACATGTTCAAACATGATACAGGTACGGGTGAAACTGTTCCTACATGTTAAACATGATTACAGGTGTAAATGAAACTGTTCCTACATGTTAAACATGATACATGGTAAGTGAAACTGTGTCCCACATTTTAAACATCATTACACGTAAGTAAAACTGTTCCCACATGTTAAACACAATGATACACGTGTAGGTGAAACTGTTCCTACATGTTAAAACATGATACACATGTAAGTGAAACTGTTCCTACATAAGTAACATGATGCAAGGGTAATTGAAACTGTTCCTACATGTTAAACATGATACACATGTAAGTGAAACTGTTCCTACACATGTTAAACATGATACACATGTAAGTGAAACTGTTCCTACATATGTTAAACATGATACACGTGTGTAAGTGAAACTGTTCTTACATGTTAAACATGTGATACACATGTGCCTCCTGTATGGAAAAACTGTTCCAACACTGTTAAACATGATACACGTGTGTGAGATTGAAACTGTTCACCTACATGTTAAACATGATACACGTGTGAATGAACTGTTCCTACATGTTAAACATGATACAGGTGTAAGTGAAAACTGTTTCCTACATGTTTAACAATGACACATGTGTAAGTGAAACTGTTCCTACATGTTAAAACATGATACACATGTAAAACTGAAACTGTTCCTACATGTTAAACATGATACAGGTGTAGAGTGAAACTGTTCCTACATGTTAAACATGATACATGTGTAAGTGAAACTGTTCTTACATGTTAAACATGATACGCGTGTGAGTGAAACTGTTTCCTACATGTTAAACATGATGCAGGTGTAAGTGAAACTGTTCCTACATGTTAAACATGATACACACATGTAAGTGAAACTGTTCCTACATGTTAAACATGATACAATAATAAGTAAAGAAACTGTTCCTACATGTTAAACATGTAAGGTGTAAACTTGTTCCTACATGTTAAACATGATACACGTGTAAGGAAACTGTTCCTACATGTTAAACATGATACACACAAGTAAGTGAAACTGTTCCTACATGTTAAACATGATACGTGTAAGGTGGAACTGTTTCTACATGTTAAACATGATACACGTGTAAGTGAAACTGTTCCCTACATGTATGACATTAATAAGGGTGTACTTTCTTACATGGCGTTGCAAGTGAAGAACTGTTCCTACGTGTTAAACATGATACATATGTAATTGAACTGTTTCTACATGTTAAACATGAAGGGTACAGGTGTAAGTGAAACTTTTCCTACATGATAAACATGACACGTAAGGGTGAAACTGTTCCTACATGTTAAACATGATACAGGTGTAAGTGAAACTGTTCCTACATGTTAAACATAATACACGACATGTAAACATGATGAAGTGAAACTGTTCCCCATACATGTTAAACATGATACATGTTAAACATGATAAGTAAATGAAACTGTTCCTACATGTTAAACATGATACAGGATGTAATTGAAACTGTTCCCTACATGTTAAACATGATACACGGTGAGTGAAACTGTTCCTACATGTTAAACATGATACATGTAAGAATTGAAACTGTTCCCTACATGTTAAAACATGATACAAGGGTAAGTGAAAACTGTTCCTACATGTTAAACATGATACACATGGATACACGTGTAAGTGAAACTGTTCCTACATGTTAAAACATGATACACATGGTAAGTGAACTGTTCCCTACATGTTAAAACATGATACACATGTGTAAGTTCTTACATGAAACTGTTCCTACATGTTAAACATGGTTAATACACGTGTTAAACATGTGAAACTGTTCCTACATGTTAAAACATGATACACGTGTGAGTTGAAACTGTTCCTACATGTTTAACATGATACAGTGTGGGTGAAACATGATACACATGTAAGTGAAACTGTTCCTACATGTTAAACATGATACACACATGGTGAAACTGTGAAAACCTGTTCCCTACATGTTAAACATGATACACGTGTAAGTGAAACTGTTCCTATGTTAAACATGATTATAACTGTTCCACACATGTTAAACATGACACAGGTGTAAGTGAAACTGTTCCTACATGTTAAACAAATTGATACACTAATTAAGTGAAACTTGTTACCTACATGTTAAACATGATACACGTGTAAGTGAAACTGTCTGCTACATGTTAAACATGATACAGGTGTAAGTGAAACTGTTCCTACATGTTAAACATGATACACATGTGTGATACTGTTCCTACATGTTAAACATGATACGGCGGTACTGTTCCTACCTACATGTTAAACATGATACACGTGTAAGTGAAACTGTTCCTACATGTTAAACATGATACACATGTAAGTGAAACTGTTCCTACATGTTAAACATGATACAGGTATGTAAGTGAAACTGTTCCTACATGTTAAACATGATAAATGAACTTGTTCCTACATGTTAAACATGATAATAGGTGTAAAACTGTTCCTACATGTTAAACATGATACACATGTAAGTGAAACTGTTCCTACATGTTAAACATGATGGCACGTGTAGAGTGAAACTGTTCCTACATGTTAAACATGATACAGGTGTAAGTGAAACTGTTCCTACATGTTAAACATGATACACGTGTAAGTGAACTGTTCCTACATGTTAAACATGATACAGGTGTAAGTGAAACATGTTCCTACATGTTAAACATGATACTAGGTGTAAGTGAAACTGTTCCTACATGTTAAACATGATACACATGTGAAGATTACTGTTCCTACATGTTAAACATGATACAGGTGTAAGTGAAACTGTTCCTACATGTTAAACATGATACAGGTGTAAGTGAAACTGTTCCTACATGTTAAACATGATACACATGTAAGTGAAACTGTTCCTACATGTTAAACATGATACAGGTGTAAGTGAAACTGTTCTGTTCTACATGTTAAACATGATACAGGTGTAAGTGAAACTGTTCCTACATGTTAAACATGATACAGGTGTAAGTGAAACTGTTCCTACATGTTAAACATGATACACGTGTAAGTGAAAAACATGATTGTAATTGAGTGCTGTTTCTACATGTCAAGACACAGGTGTAAGTGAAACTACATGTTAAACATGATACAGGTGTAAGTGAAACTGTTCCTACATGTTAAACATGATACACATGTAAGTGAAACTTTTCCTACATGTTAAACATGATACACATGTGTAAGTGAAACTGTTCCTACATGTTAAACATGATACAGGTGTAAGTGAAACTGTTCCTACATGTTAAAACATGAGTGTACACAACTGTAAGTGAAACTGTTCCTACATGTTAAACATGATACACGTAAGTGAAACTGTTCCTACATGTTAAACATGATACAGGTGTAAGTGAAACTGTTCCTACATGTTAAACGTGATACAGGTGAAAACTGTTCCTACATGTTAAACATGATACACATGTAAGTGAAACTGTTCCTACATGTTAAACATGATGTTCCTACATGTTAAGACATGATACAGGTGTAAGTGAAACTGTTCCTACATGTTAAACATGATACAGGGTGTAAGTGAAACTGTTCCTACATGTTAAACATGATACACATGTAAGTGAAACTGTTCCTACATGTTAAACATGATACATGTAAGTGAAACTGAAACTGTTTCCTACATGTTAAACATGATACACATGTAAGGTGAAACTGTTCCTACATGTTAAACATGATACAGGTGTAAGTTCCTACATGTGAACTGTTCCTACATGTTAAACATGATACACATGTAAGTGAAACTGTTCCTACATGTTAAACATGATACACACTGTAAGTGAAACTGTTCCTACATGTTAAACATGATGTTCATACATGTAAGTGAAACTGTTCCTACATGTTAAACATGATACAGGTGTAAGTGAAACTGTTCCTACATGTTAAACATGATACAGTAAGTGAAACTGTAGTTAAACATGAAACTGTGAAATTCCTACATGTTAAACATGATACACATGTAAAATGATACACAACTGTGAACCTTCCTACATGTTAAACATGATACATGTAAACTGTTCCCTACATGTTAAACATGACACAGGTGTAAGTGAAACTGTTCCTACATGTTAAAACATGATACAGGTGTAAGTGAAACTGTTCCTACATGTTAAACATGATACACATGTAAGTGAAACTGTTCCTACATGTTAAACATGATACAGGTGTAAGTGAAACTGTTCCTACATGTTAAACATGATACAGGTGTAAGTGAAACTGTTCCTACATGTTAAACATGATACACATGTAAGTGAAACTGTTCCTACATGTTAAACATGATACAGTAGGTGGAAACGTAAGTGAAACTGTTCCTACATGTTAAACATGATACACATGTGTAAGTGAAACTGTTCCTACATGTTAAACATGATACACGTGTAAGTGAAACTGTTCCTACATGTTAAACATGATACACATGTAAGTGAAACTGTTCCATGATACATAAACATGTGATACAGGTGTAAGTGAAACACACCTACATGTTAAACATGATACATGTAAGTGAAACTGTTCCTACATGTTAAACATGATACACAAGTAACTGAAACTGTTCCTACATGTTAAACATGATACACATGTAAGTGAAACTGTTCCTACATGTTAAACATGATACACGTATAAGTGAAACTGTTCCTACATGTTAAACATGATACAGGTGTAAGTGAAACTGTTCCTACATGTTAAACATGATACAGGTGTAAGTGAAACTGTTCCTACATGTTAAACATGATACACATGTAAGTGAAACTGTTCCTACATGTTAAACATGATACACATGTAAGTGAAACTGTTCCTACATGTTAAACATGATACAGGTGTAAGTGAAACTGTTCCTACATGTTAAACATGAAACTGTTCCTACATGTTAAACATGATGTAAGTGAAACTGTTCCTACATGTTAAACATGATACACATGTAAGTGAAACTGTTCCTACATGTTAAACATGATACAGGTGTAAGTGAAACTGTTCCTACATGTTAAACATGATACACGTGTAAGTGAAACTGTTCCTACATGTTAAACATGATACACAAAAGTAAAACTGTTCCTACATGTGTAAGTGTAAGTGAAACTGTTCCTACATGTTAAACATGATACACAGGTGTAAGTGAAACTGTTCCTACATGTTAAACATGATACAGGTGTAAGTGAAACTGTTCCTACATGTTAAACATGATACACATGTAAGTGAAACTGTTCCTACATGTTAAACATGATACACGTGTAAGTGAAACTGTTCCTACATGTTAAACATGATACACATGTAAGTGAAACTGTTCCTACATGTTAAACATGATACACGTGTAAGTGAAACTTTTCCTACATGTTAAACATGATACACGTGTAAGTGAAACTGTTCCTACATGTTAAACATGATACAGGTGTAAGTGAAACTGTTCCTACATGTTAAACATGATACACATGTAAGTGAAACTGTTCCTACATGTTAAACATGATACAGGTGTAAGTAAAACTGTTCATACATGTTAAACATGTACACATGTAAGTGAAACTGTTCATACATGTTAAACATGATACACATGTAAGTGAAACTGTTCCTACATGTTAAACATGATACACATGTAAGTGAAACTGTTCCTACATGTTAAACATGATACAGGTGTAAGTGAAACTGTTCCTACATGTTAAACATGATACACATGTAAGTGAAACTGTTCCTACATGTTAAACATGATACAGGTGTAAGTGAAACTGTTCCTACATGTTAAACATGATACAGGTGTAAGTGAAACTGTTCCTACATGTTAAACATGATACAGGTGTAAGTGAAACTGTTCCTACATGTTAAACATGATACAGGTGTAAGTGAAACTGTTCCTACATGTTAAACATGATACACATGTAAGTGAAACTGTTCCTACATGTTAAACATGATACACGTGTAAGTGAAACTGTTCCTACATGTTAAACATGATACACGTGTAAGTGAAACTGTTCCTACATGTTAAACATGATACACGTGTAAGTGAAACTGTTCCTACATGTTAAACATGATACAGGTGTAAGTGAAACTTTCCTACATGTTAAACATGACATGTAAGTGAAACTGTTCCTACATGTTAAACATGATACACGTGTAAGTGAAACTGTTCCTACATGTTAAACATGATACACATGTAAGTGAAACTGTTCCTACATGTTAAACATGATACACATGTAAGTGAAACTGTTCCTACATGTTAAACATGATACACATGTAAGTGAAACTGTTCCTACATGTTAAACATGATACACATGTAAGTGAAACTGTTCCTACATGTTAAACATGATACACATGTAAGTGAAACTGTTCCTACATGTTAAACATGATACACGTGTAAGTGAAACTGTTCCTACATGTTAAACATGATACAGGTGTAAGTGAAACTGTTCCTACATGTTAAACATGACACAGGTGTAAGTGAAACTGTTCCTACATGTTAAACATGATACAGGTGTAAGTGAAACTGTTCCTACATGTTAAACATGATACACATGTAAGTGAAACTGTTCCTACATGTTAAACATGATACACGATGTAAGTGAAACTGTTCCTACATGTTAAACATGATACAGATGTAAGTGAAACTGTTCCTACATGTTAAACATGATACAGGTGTAAGTGAAACTGTTCCTACATGTTAAACATGATACAGGTGTAAGTGAAACTGTTCCTACATGTTAAACATGATACACGTGTAAAACTGAAACTGTTCCTACATGTTAAACATGATACACATGTAAGTTCCTACATGTTAAACATGATACAGGTGTAAGTGAAACTGTTCCTACATGTTAAACATGATACAGGTGTAAGTGAAACTGTTCCTACATGTTAAACATGATACACATTAAACATGATAAGTGAAACTGTTCCTACATGTTAAACATGATACAGGTGTAAGTGAAACTGTTCCTACATGTTAAACATGATACACATGTAAGTGAAACTGTTCCTACATGTTAAACATGATACACATGTAAGTGAAACTGTTCCTACATGTTAAACATGATACAGGTGTAAGTGAAACTGTTCCTACATGTTAAACATGATACACATGTAAGTGAAACTGTTCCTACATGTTAAACATTATACACATATAAGTGAAACTGTTCCTACATGTTAAACATGATATACATGATGTTCACACATGTTAAACATGTGACAACTGTTCCTACATGTTAACATGATAAAGGTGTATGAAACTGTTCCTACATGTTAAACATGATACACAGTGAAAACTGTTCCTACATGTTAAACATGATACACATGTAAGTGAAACTGTTCCTACATGTTAAACATGATACAGGTGTAAGTGAAACTGTTCCTACATGTTAAACATGATACACATGTAAGTGAAACTGTTCCTACATGTTAAACATGATACAGGTGTAAGTGAAACTGTTCCTACATGTTAAACATGATACACGTGTAAGTGAAACTGTTCCTACATGTTAAACATGATACAGGTGTAAGTGAAACTGTTCCTACATGTTAAACATGATACAGGTGTAAGTGAAACTGTTCCTACATGTTAAACATGATACACATGTAAGTGAAACTGTTCCTACATGTTAAACATGATACTGTTTCCTACATGTTAAACATGATACAGATGTAAGTGAAACTGTTCCTACATGTTAAACATGATACAGGTGTAAGTGAAACTGTTCCTACATGTTAAACATGATACAAGTGAAACTGTAAGTGAAACTGTTCCTACATGTTAAACATGATACACATGTAAGTGAAACTGTTCCTACATGTTAAACATGATACACGTGTAAGTGAAACTGTTCCTACATGTTAAACATGATACACATGTAAGTGAAACTGTTCCTACATGTTAAACATGATACACAGGTGTAAGTGAAACTGTTCCTACATGTTAAACATGATACACATGTAAGTGAAACTGTTCCTACATGTTAAACATGATACAGGTGTAAGTGAAACTGTTCCTACATGTTAAACATGATACAGGGTAAGTAAGTGAAACTGTTCCTACATGTTAAACATGATACATGTTAAACATGTAAGTGAAAAACTGTTCCTACATGTTAAACATGATACACGTGTAAGTGAAACTGTTCCTACATGTTAAACATGATACAGGTGTAAGTGAAACTGTTCCTACATGTTAAACATGATACACATGTAAGTGAAACTGTTCCTACATGTTAAACATGATACAGGTGTAAGTGAAACTGTTCCTACATGTTAAACATGATACACGTGTAAGTGAAACTGTTCCTACATGTTAAACATGATACACATGTAAGTGAAACTGTTCCTACATGTTAAACATGATACAGGTGTAAGTGAAACTGTTCCTACATGTTAAACACATGTTAAACATGATGTAAGTGAAACTGTTCCTACATGTTAAACATGATACACATGTAAGTGAAACTTTTCCTACATGTTAAACATGATACACGTGTGAGTGAAACTTTTCCTACATGTTAAACATGATACACATGTAAGTGAAACTGTTCCTACATGTTAAACATGATACACATGTAAGTGAAACTGTTCCTACATGTTAAACATGATACACATGTAAGTGAAACTGTTCCTACATGTTAAACATGATACACATGTAAGTGAAACTGTTCCTACATGTTAAACATGATACACATGTAAGTGAAACTGTTCCTACATGTTAAACATGATACAGGTGTAAGTGAAACTGTTCCTACATGTTAAACATGATACACATGTAAGTGAAACTGTTCCTACATGTTAAACATGATACACATGTAAGTGAAACTGTTCCTACATGTTAAACATGATACAGGTGTAAGTGAAACTGTTCCTACATGTTAAACATGATACAGGTGTAAGTGAAACTGTTCCTACATGTTAAACATGATACACATGTAAGTGAAACTGTTCCTACATGTTAAACATGATACAGGTGTAAGTGAAACTGTTCCTACATGTTAAACATGATACACGTGTAAGTGAAACTGTTCCTACATGTTAAACATGATACACAGGTGTAAGTGAAACTGTTCCTACATGTTAAACATGATACACATGTAAGTGAAACTGTTCCTACATGTTAAACATGATACACATGTAAGTGAAACTGTTCCTACATGTTAAACATGATACACATGTAAGTGAAACTGTTCCTACATGTTAAACATGATACACATGTAAGTGAAACTGTTCCTACATGTTAAACATGATACACATGTAAGTGAAACTGTTCCTACATGTTAAACATGATACACTGTGTAAGTGAAACTGTTCCTACATGTTAAACATGATACACATGTAAGTGAAACTGTTCCTACATGTTAAACATGATACACATGTAAGTGAAACTGTTCCTACATGTTAAACATGATACAGGTGTAAGTGAAACTGTTCCTACATGTTAAACATGATACACATGTAAAGTGAAACTGTTCCTACATGTTAAACATGATACAGGTGTAAGTGAAACTGTTCCTACATGTTAAACATGATACACATGTAAGTGAAACTGTTCCTACATGTTAAACATGATACACATGTAAGTGAAACTGTTCCTACATGTTAAACATGATACATGTAAGTGAAACTGTTCCTACATGTTAAACATGATACAGGTGTAAGTGAAACTGTTCCTACATGTTAAACATGATACACATGTAAGTGAAACTGTTCCTACATGTTAAACATGATACAGGTGTAAGTGAAACTGTTCCTACATGTTAAACATGATACACATGTAAGTGAAACTGTTCCTACATGTTAAACATGATACACATGTAAGTGAAACTGTTCCTACATGTTAAACATGATACAGGTGTAAGTGAAACTGTTCCTACATGTTAAACATGATACACATGGTGTAAGTGAAACTGTTCCTACATGTTAAACATGATACACATGTAAGTGAAACTGTTCCTACATGTTAAACATGATACAGGTGTAAGTGAAACTGTTCCTACATGTTAAACATGATACACATGTAAGTGAAACTGTTCCTACATGTTAAACATGATACACGTGTAAGTGAAACTGTTCCTAATGTGAAACTGTTCCTACATGTTAAACATGATACACAGGTGTAAACTGTGAAACTGTTCCTACATGTTAAACATGATACAGGTGTAAGTGAAACTGTTCCTACATGTTAAACATGATACAGGTGTAAGTGAAACTGTTCCTACATGTTAAACATGATACAGGTGTAAGTAAAACTGTTCCTACATGTTAAACATGATACACATGTAAGTGAAACTGTTCCTACATGTTAAACATGATACACATGTTAAACATGTAAGTGAAACTGTTCCTACATGTTAAACATGATACACGTGTAAGTGAAACTGTTCCTACATGTTAAACATGATACACGTGTAAGTGAAACTGTTCCTACATGTAAACATGATACACATGAAACTGTTCCTACATGTTAAACATGATTAAACATGATACACTGTTCCTACATGTTAAACATGTACAAACTGTTCCTACATGTTAAACATGATACACGTGTAAGTGAAACTGTTCCTACATGTTAAACATGATACACGTAAGTAAGTGAAACTGTTCCTACATGTTAAACATGATACACGTGTAAGTGAAACTGTTCCTACATGTTAAACATGATACATGTGTAAGTGAAACTGTTCCTACATGTTAAACATGATACACATGTAAGTGAAACTGTTCCTACATGTTAAACATGATACACATGTAAGTGAAACTGTTCCTACATGTTAAACATGATACAGGTGTAAGTGAAACTGTTCCTACATGTTAAACATGATACACATGTAAGTGAAACTGTTCCTACATGTTAAACATGATACACATGTAAGTGAAACTGTTCCTACATGTTAAACATGATACACATGTAAGTGAAACTGTTCCTACATGTTAAACATGATACACATGTAAGTGAAACTGTTCCTACATGTTAAACATGATACACATGTAAGTGAAACTGTTCCTACATGTTAAACATGATACACATGTAAGTGAAACTGTTCCTACATGTTAAACATGATACAGGTGTAAGTGAAACTGTTCCTACATGTTAAACATGATACACATGTAAGTGAAACTGTTCCTACATGTTAAACATGATACAGGTGTAAGTGAAACTGTTCCTACATGTTAAACATGATACAGGTGTAAGTGAAACTGTTCCTACATGTTAAACATGATAAACATGGTGTAAGTGAAACTGTTCCTACATGTTAAACATGATACACATGTAAGTGAAACTGTTCCTACATGTTAAACATGATACAGGTGTAAGTGAAACTGTTCCTACATGTTAAACATGATACACATGTAAGTGAAACTGTTCCTACATGTTAAACATGATACACATGTAAGTGAAACTGTTCCTACATGTTAAACATGATACACGTGTAAAAACTGTTCCTACATGTTAAACATGATACACATGTAAGTGAAACTGTTCCTACATGTTAAACATGATACAGGTGTAAGTGAAACTGTTCCTACATGTTAAACATGATACAGGTGTAAGTGAAACTGTTCCTACATGTTAAACATGATACACATGTAAGTGAAACTGTTCCTACATGTTAAACATGATACAGGTGTAAGTGAAACTGTTCCTACATGTTAAACATGATACACTGTAAGTGAAACCTACATGTTAAACATGATACACATGTAAGTGAAACTTTTCCTACATGTTAAACATGATACACGTGTGAGTGAAACTTTTCCTACATGTTAAACATGATACACATGTAAGTGAAACTGTTCCTACATGTTAAACATGATACACATGTAAGTGAAACTGTTCCTACATGTTAAACATGACACAGGTGTAAGTGAAACTGTTCCTACATGTTAAACATGATACATGTTAAACATGTAACATGAAACTGTTCCTACATGTTAAACATGATACAGGTGTAAGTGAAACTGTTCCTACATGTTAAACATGATACACATGTAAGTGAAACTGTTCCTACATGTTAAACATGATACACATGTAAGTGAAACTGTTCCTACATGTTAAACATGATACACATGTAAGTGAAACTGTTCCTACATGTTAAACATGATACACATGTAAGTGAAACTGTTCCTACATGTTAAACATGATACAGGTGTAAGTGAAACTGTTCCTACATGTTAAACATGATACACGTGTAAGTGAAACTGTTCCTACATGTTAAACATGATACACATGTAAGTGAAACTGTTCCTACATGTTAAACATGATACAGGTGTAAGTGAAACTGTTCCTACATGTTAAACATGATACACGTGTAAGTGAAACTGTTCCTACATGTTAAACATGATACACGGTGTAAGTGAAACTGTTCCTACATGTTAAACATGATACAGGTGTAAGTGAAACTGTTCCTACATGTTAAACATGATACACGGTGTAAGTGAAACTGTTCCTACATGTTAAACATGATACACATGTAAGTGAAACTGTTCCTACATGTTAAACATGATGAAGTGAAACTGTTCCTACATGTTAAACATGATACAGGTGTAAGTGAAACTGTTCCTACATGTTAAACATGATACACATGTAAGTGAAACTGTTCCTACATGTTAAACATGATACACATGTAAGTGAAACTGTTCCTACATGTTAAACATGATACAGGTGTAAGTGAAACTGTTCCTACATGTTAAACATGATACACATGTAAGTGAAACTGTTCCTACATGTTAAACATGATACACATGTAAGTGAAACTGTTCCTACATGTTAAACATGATACAGGTGTAAGTGAAACTGTTCCTACATGTTAAACATGATACACATGTAAGTGAAACTGTTCCTACATGTTAAACATGATACAGGTGTAAGTGAAACTGTTCCTACATGTTAAACATGATACAGGTGTAAGTGAAACTGTTCCTACATGAAACTGATACACATGTAAGTGAAACTGTTCCTACATGTTAAACATGATACACATGTAAGTGAAACTGTTCCTACATGTTAAACATGATACAGGTGTAAGTGAAACTGTTCCTACATGTTAAACATGATACACATGTAAGTGAAACTGTTCCTACATGTTAAACATGATACACATGTAAGTGAAACTGTTCCTACATGTTAAACATGATACATGTTAAACATGATACAGGTGTAAGTGAAACTGTTCCTACATGTTAAACATGTTAAACAACTGTTCCTACATGTTAAACATGATACAGTGTAAAAACTGTTCCTACATGTTAAACATGATACACATGTAAGTGAAACTGTTCCTACATGTTAAACATGATACACATGTAAGTGAAACTGTTCCTACATGTTAAACATGATACACATGTAAGTGAAACTGTTCCTACATGTTAAACATGACACAGGTGTAAGTGAAACTGTTCCTACATGTTAAACATGATACAGGTGTAAGTGAAACTGTTCCTACATGTTAAACATGATACACATGTAAGTGAAACTGTTCCTACATGTTAAACATGATACACGTGTAAGTGAAACTGTTCCTACATGTTAAACATGATACACATGTAAGTGAAACTGTTCCTACATGTTAAACATGATACACATGTAAGTGAAACTGTTCCTACATGTTAAACATGATACAGGTGTAAGTGAAACTGTTCCTACATGTTAAACATGATACACATGTAAGTGAAACTGTTCCTACATGTTAAACATGATACACATGTAAGTGAAACTGTTCCTACATGTTAAACATGATACAGGTGTAAGTGAAACTGTTCCTACATGTTAAACATGATACACATGTAAGTGAAACTGTTCCTACATGTTAAACATGATACAGGTGTAAGTGAAACTGTTCCTACATGTTAAACATGATACAGGTGTAAGTGAAACTGTTCCTACATGTTAAACATGATACAGGTGTAAGTGAAACTGTTCCTACATGTTAAACATGATACAGGTGTAAGTGAAACTGTTCCTACATGTTAAACATGATACACATGTAAGTGAAACTGTTCCTACATGTTAAACATGATACACGTGTAAGTGAAACTTTTCCTACATGTTAAACATGATACACATGTAAGTGAAACTGTTCCTACATGTTAAACATGATACACATGTAAAGTGAAACTGTTCCTACATGTTAAACATGATACACATGTAAGTGAAACTGTTCCTACATGTTAAACATGATACACATGTAAGTGAAACTGTTCCTACATGTTAAACATGATACAGGTGTAAGTGAAACTGTTCCTACATGTTAAACATGATACACAACTGTTCCTACATGTTAAACATGTGTAAGTGTAAACTGTTCCTACGTGTTAAACATGATACACATGTAAGTGAAACTGTTCCTACATGTTAAACATGATACAGGTGTAAGTGAAACTGTTCCTACATGTTAAACATGATACACGTGTAAGTGAAACTGTTCCTACATGTTAAACATGATACAGGTGTAAGTGAAACTGTTCCTACATGTTAAACATGATACAGGTGTAAGTGAAACTGTTCCTACATGTTAAACATGATACAGGTGTAAGTGAAACTGTTCCTACATGTTAAACATGATACACATGTAAGTGAAACTGTTCCTACATGTTAAACATGATACACATGTAAGTGAAACTGTTCCTACATGTTAAACATGATACACATGTAAGTGAAACTGTTCCTACATGTTAAACATGATACAGGTGTAAGTGAAACTGTTCCTACATGTTAAACATGATACAGGTGTAAGTGAAACTGTTCCTACATGTTAAACATGATACAGGTGTAAGTGAAACTGTTCCTACATGTTAAACATGATACACATGTAAGTGAAACTGTTCCTACATGTTAAACATGATACAGGTGTAAGTGAAACTGTTCCTACATGTTAAACATGATACACATGTAAGTGAAACTGTTCCTACATGTTAAACATGATACACATGTAAGTGAAACTGTTCCTACATGTTAAACATGATACACATGTAAGTGAAACTGTTCCTACATGTTAAACATGATACAGGTGTAAGTGAAACTGTTCCTACATGTTAAACATGATACAGGTGTAAGTGAAACTGTTCCTACATGTTAAACATGATACACAAACTGTAAGTGAAACTGTTCCTACATGTTAAACATGATACACATGTAAGTGAAACTGTTCCTACATGTTAAACATGATACACATGTAAGTGAAACTGTTCCTACATGTTAAACATGATACAGGTTAATAGAATTGAAAACATGTAAGTGAAACTGTTCCTACATGTTAAACATGATACACATGTAAGTGAAACTGTTCCTACATGTTAAACATGATACAGGTGTAAGTGAAACTGTTCCTACATGTTAAACATGATACACATGTAAGTGAAACTGTTCCTACATGTTAAACATGATACATGTAAGTGAAACTGTTCCTACATGTTAAACATGATACACATGTAAGTGAAACTGTTCCTACATGTTAAACATGATACAGGTGTAATGTGAAACTGTTCCTACATGTTAAACATGATACACGTGTAAGTGAAACTGTTCCTACATGTTAAACATGATACAGGTGTAAGTGAAACTGTTCCTACATGTTAAACATGATACACATGTAAGTGAAACTGTTCCTACATGTTAAACATGATACACATGTAAGTGAAACTGTTCCTACATGTTAAACATGATACAGGTGTAAGTGAAACTGTTCCTACATGTTAAACATGATACACATGTAAGTGAAACTGTTCCTACATGTTAAACATGATACAGGTGTAAGTGAAACTGTTCCTACATGTTAAACATGATACACATGTAAGTGAAACTGTTCCTACATGTTAAACATGATACACATGTAAGTGAAACTGTTCCTACATGTTAAACATGATACACATGTAAGTGAAACTGTTCCTACATGTTAAACATGATACACATGTAAGTGAAACTGTTCCTACATGTTAAACATGATACACATGTAAGTGAAACTGTTCCTACATGTTAAACATGATACACATGTAAGTGAAACTGTTCCTACATGTTAAACATGATACAGGTGTAAGTGAAACTGTTCCTACATGTTAAACATGATACACATGTAAGTGAAACTGTTCCTACATGTTAAACATGATACACATGTAAGTTGAAACTGTTCCTACATGTTAAACATGATACACATGTAAGTGAAACTGTTCCTACATGTTAAACATGATACACGTGTAAGTGAAACTGTTCCTACATGTTAAACATGATGATGTAAGTGAAACTGTTCCTACATGTTAAACATGTGAAACTGTTCCTACATGTTAAACATGATACACATGTAAGTGAAACTGTTCCTACATGTTAAACATGATACAGGTGTAAGTGTAATGTGAAACTGTTCCTACATGTTAAACATGATACAGGTGTAAGTGAAACTGTTCCTACATGTTAAACATGATACAGGTGTAAGTGAAACTGTTCCTACATGTTAAACATGATACACATGTAAGTGAAACTGTTCCTACATGTTAAACATGATACACATGTAAGTGAAACTGTTCCTACATGTTAAACATGATACACATGTAAGTGAAACTGTTCCTACATGTTAAACATGATACACATGTGTAAGTGAAACTGTTCCTACATGTTAAACATGATACACGTGTAAGTGAAACTGTTCCTACATGTTAAACATGATACAGGTGTAAGTGAAACTGTTCCTACATGTTAAACATGATACACATGTAAGTGAAACTGTTCCTACATGTTAAACATGATACACATGTAAGTGAAACTGTTCCTACATGTTAAACATGATACAGGTGTAAGTGAAACTGTTCCTACATGTTAAACATGATACACATGTAAGTGAAACTGTTCCTACATGTTAAACATGATACACGTGTAAGTGAAACTGTTCCTACATGTTAAACATGATACACATGTAAGTGAAACTGTTCCTACATGTTAAACATGATACACATGTAAGTGAAACTGTTCCTACATGTTAAACATGATACACATGTAAACATGATACACGAAAAACTGTTCCTACATGTTAAACATGATACACATGTAAGTGAAACTGTTCCTACATGTTAAACATGATACACATGTAAGTGAAACTGTTCCTACATGTTAAACTGTTCTGTTCCTACATGTTAAACATGATACACATGTAAGTGAAACTGTTCCTACATGTTAAACATGATACACATGTAAGTGAAACTGTTCCTACATGTTAAACATGATACAGGTGTAAGTGAAACTGTTCCTACATGTTAAACATGATACACATGTAAGTGAAACTGTTCCTACATGTTAAACATGATACAGGTGTAAGTGAAACTGTTCCTACATGTTAAACATGATACAGGTGTAAGTGAAACTGTTCCTACATGTTAAACATGATACACATGTAAGTGAAACTGTTCCTACATGTTAAACATGATACAGGTGTAAGTGAAACTGTTCCTACATGTTAAACATGATACAGGTGTAAGTGAAACTGTTCCTACATGTTAAACATGATACACACATGTAAGTGAAACTGTTCCTACATGTTAAACATGATACACATGTAAGTGAAACTGTTCCTACATGTTAAACATGATACAGGTGTAAGTGAAACTGTTCCTACATGTTAAACATGATACACATGTAAGTGAAACTGTTCCTACATGTTAAACATGATACAGGTGTAAGTGAAACTGTTCCTACATGTTAAACATGATACACATGTAAGTGAAACTGTTCCTACATGTTAAACATGATACAGGTGTAAGTGAAACTGTTCCTACATGTTAAACATGATACAGGTGTAAGTGAAACTGTTCCTACATGTTAAACATGATACACATGTAAGTGAAACTGTTCCTACATGTTAAACATGATACACGTGTAAGTGAAACTGTTCCTACATGTTAAACATGATACAAGTGTGTTCCTACATGTTAAACATGATACAGGTGTAAGAAACTGTTCCTACATGTTAAACATGATACAGGTGTAAGTGAAACTGTTCCTACATGTTAAACATGATACAGGTGTAAGTGAAACTGTTCCTACATGTTAAACATGATACACATGTAAGTGAAACTGTTCCTACATGTTAAACATGATACAGGTGTAAGTGAAACTGTTCCTACATGTTAAACATGATACACATGTAAGTGAAACTGTTCCTACATGTTAAACATGATACACGTGTAAGTGAAACTGTTCCTACATGTTAAACATGATACAGGTGTAAGTGAAACTGTTCCTACATGTTAAACATGATACACATGTAAGTGAAACTGTTCCTACATGTTAAACATGATACAGAAGTGAAACTGTTCCTACATGTTAAACATGATACACATGTAAGTGAAACTGTTCCTACATGTTAAACATGATACACATGTAAGTGAAACTGTTCCTACATGTTAAACATGATACAGGTGTAAGTGAAACTGTTCCTACATGTTAAACATGATACACGTGTAAGTGAAACTGTTCCTACATGTTAAACATGATACAGGTGTAAGTGAAACTGTTCCTACATGTTAAACATGATACACATGTAAGTGAAACTGTTCCTACATGTTAAACATGATACACATGTAAGTGAAACTGTTCCTACATGTTAAACATGATACACAAGTGAAACTGTTCCTACATGTTAAACATGATACACATGTAAGTGAAACTGTTCCTACATGTTAAACATGATACACATGTAAGTGAAACTGTTCCTACATGTTAAACATGATACACATGTAAGTGAAACTGTTCCTACATGTTAAACATGATACAGGTGTAAGTGAAACTGTTCCTACATGTTAAACATGATACAGGTGTAAGTGAAACTGTTCCTACATGTTAAACATGATACACATGTAAGTGAAACTGTTCCTACATGTTAAACATGATACACGTGTAAGTGAAACTGTTCCTACATGTTAAACATGATACACATGTAAGTGAAACTGTTCCTACATGTTAAACATGATACAGGTGTAAGTGAAACTGTTCCTACATGTTAAACATGATACACATGTAAGTGAAACTGTTCCTACATGTTAAACATGATACACATGTAAGTGAAACTGTTCCTACATGTTAAACATGATACAGGTGTAAGTGAAACTGTTCCTACATGTTAAACATGATACAGGTGTAAGTGAAACTGTTCCTACATGTTAAACATGATACACATGTAAGTGAAACTGTTCCTACATGTTAAACATGATACAGGTGTAAGTGAAACTGTTCCTACATGTTAAACATGATACACATGTAAGTGAAACTGTTCCTACATGTTAAACATGATACACATGTAAGTGAAACTGTTCCTACATGTTAAACATGATACAGGTGTAAGTGAAACTGTTCCTACATGTTAAACATGATACACATGTAAGTGAAACTGTTCCTACATGTTAAACATGATACAGGTGTTCCTACATGTAAGTGAAACTGTTCCTACATGTTAAACATGATACAGGTGTAAGTGAAACTGTTCCTACATGTTAAACATGATACAGGTGTAAGTGAAACTGTTCCTACATGTTAAACATGATACACATGTAAGTGAAACTGTTCCTACATGTTAAACATGATACACATGTAAGTGAAACTGTTCCTACATGTTAAACATGATACACGTGTAAGTGAAACTGTTCCTACATGTTAAACATGATACAGGTGTAAGTGAAACTGTTCCTACATGTTAAACATGATACACATGTAAGTGAAACTGTTCCTACATGTTAAACATGATACACATGTAAGTGAAACTGTTCCTACATGTTAAACATGATACACATGTAAGTGAAACTGTTCCTACATGTTAAACATGATACAGGTGTAAGTGAAACTGTTCCTACATGTTAAACATGATACAGGTGTAAGTGAAACTGTTCCTACATGTTAAACATGATACAGGTGTAAGTAAACTGTTCCTACATGTTAAACATGATACACATGTAAGTGAAACTGTTCCTACATGTTAAACATGATACACATGTAAGTGAAACTGTTCCTACATGTTAAACATGATACAGGTGTAAGTGAAACTGTTCCTACATGTTAAACATGATACACATGTAAGTGAAACTGTTCCTACATGTTAAACATGATACAGGTGTAAGTGAAACTGTTCCTACATGTTAAACATGATACAGGTGTAAGTGAAACTGTTCCTACATGTTAAACATGATACACATGTAAGTGAAACTGTTCCTACATGTTAAACATGATACAGGTGTAAGTGAAACTGTTCCTACATGTTAAACATGATACACATGTAAGTGAAACTGTTCCTACATGTTAAACATGATACACATGTAATGTGAAACTGTTCCTACATGTTAAACATGATACAGGTGTAAGTGAAACTGTTCCTACATGTTAAACATGATACACATGTAAGTGAAACTGTTCCTACATGTTAAACATGATACAGGTGTAAGTGAAACTGTTCCTACATGTTAAACATGATACAGGTGTAAGTGAAACTGTTCCTACATGTTAAACATGATACACTGTTCCTATGTAAGTGAAACTGTTCCTACATGTTAAACATGATACAGGTGTGAAACTGTTCCTACATGTTAAACATGATTCTGTTCTACATGTTAAACATGATACACATGTAAGTGAAACTGTTCCTACATGTTAAACATGATACACATGTAAGTGAAACTGTTCCTACATGTTAAACATGATACAGGTGTAAGTGAAACTGTTCCTACATGTTAAACATGATACAGGTGTAAGTGAAACTGTTCCTACATGTTAAACATGATACACATGTAAGTGAAACTGTTCCTACATGTTAAACATGATACAAGTGAAACTGTAAGTGAAACTGTTCCTACATGTTAAACATGATACACATGTAAGTGAAACTGTTCCTACATGTTAAACATGATACAGGTGTAAGTGAAACTGTTCCTACATGTTAAACATGATACACATGTAAGTGAAACTGTTCCTACATGTTAAACATGATACACATGTAAGTGAAACTGTTCCTACATGTTAAACATGATACACGTAAGTGAAACTACATGTTAAACATGATACACGTGTAAGTGAAACTGTTCCTACATGTTAAACATGATACACATGTAAGTGAAACTGTTCCTACATGTTAAACATGATACATGATACAGGTGTAAGTGAAACTGTTCCTACATGTAAGTGAAACTGTTCCTACATGTTAAACATGATACACATGTAAGTGAAACTGTTCCTACATGTTAAACATGATACAGGTAAAGTGAAACTGTTCCTACATGTTAAACATGATACACATGTAAGTGAAACTGTTCCTACATGTTAAACATGATACACAAGTGAAACTGTTCCTACATGTTAAACATGATACACATGTAAGTGAAACTGTTCCTACATGTTAAACATGATACACATGTAAGTGAAACTGTTCCTACATGTTAAACATGATACACATGTAAGTGAAACTGTTCCTACATGTTAAACATGATACAGGTGTAAGTGAAACTGTTCCTACATGTTAAACATGATACACATGTAAACTGTTCCTACATGTTAAACTGATACAGGTCTGTTCTACATGTTAAACATGATACACATGTAAGTGAAACTGTTCCTACATGTTAAACATGATACACTGTGTAAACATGATGAAACTGACATGTTAAACATGATACAGGTGTAAGTGAAACTGTTCCTACATGTTAAACATGATACACAGGTGTAAGTGAAACTGTTCCTACATGTTAAACATGATACACATGTAAGTGAAACTGTTCCTACATGTTAAACATGATACAGGTGTAAGTGAAACTGTTCCTACATGTTAAACATGATACACATGTTAAACATGATGTAAGTGAAACTGTTCCTACATGTTAAACATGATACACATGTAAGTGAAACTGTTCCTACATGTTAAACATGATACAGGTGTAAGTGAAACTGTTCCTACATGTTAAACATGATACAGGTGTAAGTGAAACTGTTCCTACATGTTAAACATGATACACATGTAAGTGAAACTGTTCCTACATGTTAAACATGATACACATGTAAGTGAAACTGTTCCTACATGTTAAACATGATACAGGTGTAAGTGAAACTGTTCCTACATGTTAAACATGATACACATGTAAGTGAAACTGTTCCTACATGTTAAACATGATACACATGTAAGTGAAACTGTTCCTACATGTTAAACATGATACAGGTGTAAGTGAAACTGTTCCTACATGTTAAACATGATACACATGTGTAAGTGAAACTGTTCCTACATGTTAAACATGATACACATGTAAGTGTAAGTGAAACTGTTCCTACATGTTAAACATGATACAGGTGTAAGTGAAACTGTTCCTACATGTTAAACATGATACACATGTGTAAGTGAAACTGTTCCTACATGTTAAACATGATACACATGTAAGTGAAACTGTTCCTACATGTTAAACATGATACACATGTAAGTGAAACTGTTCCTACATGTTAAACATGATACAGGTGTAAGTGAAACTGTTCCTACATGTTAAACATGATACACATGTAAGTGAAACTGTTCCTACATGTTAAACATGATACACATGTAAGTGAAACTGTTCCTACATGTTAAACATGATACAGGTGTAAGTGAAACTGTTCCTACATGTTAAACATGATACACATGTAAGTGAAACTGTTCCTACATGTTAAACATGATACACGTGTAAGTGAAACTGTTCCTACATGTTAAACATGATACAGGTGTAAGTGAAACTGTTCCTACATGTTAAACATGATACAGGTGTAAGTGAAACTGTTCCTACATGTTAAACATGATACACATGTAAGTGAAACTGTTCCTACATGTTAAACATGATACACATGTAAGTGAAACTGTTCCTACATGTTAAACATGATACAGGTGTAAGTGAAACTGTTCCTACATGTTAAACATGATACACATGTAAGTGAAACTGTTCCTACATGTTAAACATGATACAGGTGTAAGTGAAACTGTTCCTACATGAAACTGTTCCTACATGTTAAACATGATACACATGTAAGTGAAACTGTTCCTACATGTTAAACATGATACACATGTAAGTGAAACTGTTCCTACATGTTAAACATGATACACATGTAAGTGAAACTGTTCCTACATGTTAAACATGATACAGGTGTAAGTGAAACTGTTCCTACATGTTAAACATGATACACATGTAAGTGAAACTGTTCCTACATGTTAAACATGATACACATGTAAGTGAAACTGTTCCTACATGTTAAACATGATACAGGTGTAAGTGAAACTGTTCCTACATGTTAAACATGATACACATGTAAGTGAAACTGTTCCTACATGTTAAACATGATACAGGTGTAAGTGAAACTGTTCCTACATGTTAAACATGATACACATGTAAGTGAAACTGTTCCTACATGTTAAACATGATACAGGTGTAAGTGAAACTGTTCCTACATGTTAAACATGATACAGGTGTAAGTGAAACTGTTCCTACATGTTAAACATGATACACATGTAAGTGAAACTGTTCCTACATGTTAAACATGATACACATGTAAGTGAAACTGTTCCTACATGTTAAACATGATACACATGTAAGTGAAACTGTTCCTACATGTTAAACATGACACAGGTGTAAGTGAAACTGTTCCTACATGTTAAACATGATACACATGTAAGTGAAACTGTTCCTACATGTTAAACATGATACAGGTGTAAGTGAAACTGTTCCTACATGTTAAACATGATACACATGTAAGTGAAACTGTTCCTACATGTTAAACATGATACACGTGTAAGTGAAACTGTTCCTACATGTTAAACATGATACAGGTGTAAGTGAAACTGTTCCTACATGTTAAACATGATACACATGTAAGTGAAACTGTTCCTACATGTTAAACATGATACAGGTGTAAGTGAAACTGTTCCTACATGTTAAACATGATACACATGTAATGTGAAACTGTTCCTACATGTTAAACATGATACACGTGTAAGTGAAACTGTTCCTACATGTTAAACATGATACAGGTGTAAGTGAAACTGTTCCTACATGTTAAACATGATACACATGTAAGTGAAACTGTTCCTACATGTTAAACATGATACAGGTGTAAGTGAAACTGTTCCTACATGTTAAACATGATACACATGTAAGTGAAACTGTTCCTACATGTTAAACATGATACACATGTAAGTGAAACTGTTCCTACATGTTAAACATGATACAGGTGTAAGTGAAACTGTTCCTACATGTTAAACATGATACACATGTAAGTGAAACTGTTCCTACATGTTAAACATGATACACAGGTGTAAGTGAAACTGTTCCTACATGTTAAACATGATACACATGTAAGTGAAACTGTTCCTACATGTTAAACATGATACACATGTAAGTGAAACTGTTCCTACATGTTAAACATGATACAGGTGTAAGTGAAACTGTTCCTACATGTTAAACATGATACACATGTAAGTGAAACTGTTCCTACATGTTAAACATGATACAGGTGTAAGTGAAACTGTTCCTACATGTTAAACATGATACAGGTGTAAGTGAAACTGTTCCTACATGTTAAACATGATACACATGTAAGTGAAACTGTTCCTACATGTTAAACATGATACAGGTGTAAGTGAAACTGTTCCTACATGTTAAACATGATACACATGTAAGTGAAACTGTTCCTACATGTTAAACATGATACACATGTTAAACATGTAAGTGAAACTGTTCCTACATGTTAAACATGATACACATGTAAGTGAAACTGTTCCTACATGTTAAACATGATACACATGTAAGTGAAACTGTTCCTACATGTTAAACATGATACAGGTGTAAGTGAAACTGTTCCTACATGTTAAACATGATACACATGTAAGTGAAACTGTTCCTACATGTTAAACATGATACACATGTAAGTGAAACTGTTCCTACATGTTAAACATGATACACATGTAAGTGAAACTGTTCCTACATGTTAAACATGATACAGGTGTAAGTGAAACTGTTCCTACATGTTAAACATGATACAGGTGTAAGTGAAACTGTTCCTACATGTTAAACATGATGAAACTGTTCCTACATGTTAAACATTCCTATACACATGTAAGTGAAACTGTTCCTACATGTTAAACATGATACACGTGTAAGTGAAACTGTTCCTACATGTTAAACATGATACAGGTGTAAGTGAAACTGTTCCTACATGTTAAACATGATACACATGTAAGTGAAACTGTTCCTACATGTTAAACATGATACAGGTGTAAGTGAAACTGTTCCTACATGTTAAACATGATACACATGTAAGTGAAACTGTTCCTACATGTTAAACATGATACACATAAGTGAAACTGTTCCTACATGTTAAACATGATACACGTGTAAGTGAAACTGTTCCTACATGTTAAACATGATACAGGTGTAAGTGAAACTGTTCCTACATGTTAAACATGATACACATGTAAGTGAAACTGTTCCTACATGTTAAACATGATACACATGTAAGTGAAACTGTTCCTACATGTTAAACATGATACAGGTGTAAGTGAAACTGTTCCTACATGTTAAACATGATACACATGTAAGTGAAACTGTTCCTACATGTTAAACATGATACAGGTGTAAGTGAAACTGTTCCTACATGTTAAACATGATACAGGTGTAAGTGAAACTGTTCCTACATGTTAAACATGATACACATGTAAGTGAAACTGTTCCTACATGTTAAACATGATACAGGTGTAAGTGAAACTGTTCCTACATGTTAAACATGATACACATGTTAAACATGATACACATGTAAGTGAAACTGTTCCTACATGTTAAACATGATACAGGTGTAAGTGAAACTGTTCCTACATGTTAAACATGATACACATGTAAGTGAAACTGTTCCTACATGTTAAACATGATACAGGTGTAAGTGAAACTGTTCCTACATGTTAAACATGATACACATGTAAGTGAAACTGTTCCTACATGTTAAACATGATACACATGTAAGTGAAACTGTTCCTACATGTTAAACATGATACAGGTGTAAGTGAAACTGTTCCTACATGTTAAACATGATACACATGTAAGTGAAACTGTTCCTACATGTTAAACATGATACACATGTAAGTGAAACTGTTCCTACATGTTAAACATGATACAGGTGTAAGTGAAACTGTTCCTACATGTTAAACATGATACACATGTAAGTGAAACTGTTCCTACATGTTAAACATGATACAGGTGTAAGTGAAACTGTTCCTACATGTTAAACATGATACACATGTAAGTGAAACTGTTCCTACATGTTAAACATGATACACATGTAAGTGAAACTGTTCCTACATGTTAAACATGATACAGGTGTAAGTGAAACTGTTCCTACATGTTAAACATGATACAGGTGTAAGTGAAACTGTTCCTACATGTTAAACATGATACACATGTAAGTGAAACTGTTCCTACATGTTAAACATGATACACATGTAAGTGAAACTGTTCCTACATGTTAAACATGATACACATGTAAGTGAAACTGTTCCTACATGTTAAACATGATACACGTGTAAGTGAAACTGTTCCTACATGTTAAACATGATACACATGTAAGTGAAACTGTTCCTACATGTTAAACATGATACACATGTAAGTGAAACTGTTCCTACATGTTAAACATGATACACATGTAAGTGAAACTGTTCCTACATGTTAAACATGATACACGTGTAAGTGAAACTGTTCCTACATGTTAAACATGATACAGGTGTAAGTGAAACTGTTCCTACATGTTAAACATGATACACATGTAAGTGAAACTGTTCCTACATGTTAAACATGATACACGTGTAAGTGAAACTGTTCCTACATGTTAAACATGATACACAGTAAGTGAAACTGTTCCTACATGTTAAACATGATACACATGTAAGTGAAACTGTTCCTACATGTTAAACATGATACACGTGTAAGTGAAACTGTTCCTACATGTTAAACATGATACAGGTGTAAGTGAAACTGTTCCTACATGTTAAACATGATACACATGTAAGTGAAACTGTTCCTACATGTTAAACATGATACACATGTAAGTGAAACTGTTCCTACATGTTAAACATGATACACATGTAAGTGAAACTGTTCCTACATGTTAAACATGATACACAGGTGTAAGTAAGTGAAACTGTTCCTACATGTTAAACATGATACACATGTAAGTGAAACTGTTCCTACATGTTAAACATGATACACATGTAAGTGAAACTGTTCCTACATGTTAAACATGATACACATGTAAGTGAAACTGTTCCTACATGTTAAACATGATACAGGTGTAAGTGAAACTGTTCCTACATGTTAAACATGATACAGGTGTAAGTGAAACTGTTCCTACATGTTAAACATGATACACATGTAAGTGAAACTGTTCCTACATGTTAAACATGATACACGTGTAAGTGAAACTGTTCCTACATGTTAAACATGATACACATGTAAGTGAAACTGTTCCTACATGTTAAACATGATACACGTGTAAGTGAAACTGTTCCTACATGTTAAACATGATACAGGTGTAAGTGAAACTGTTCCTACATGTTAAACATGATACACATGATACGTGTAAGTGAAACTGTTCCTACATGTTAAACATGATACACGTGTAAGTGAAACTGTTCCTACATGTTAAACATGATACAGGTGTAAGTGAAACTGTTCCTACATGTTAAACATGATACAGGTGTAAGTGAAACTGTTCCTACATGTTAAACATGATACACATGTAAGTGAAACTGTTCCTACATGTTAAACATGATACACGTGTAAGTGAAACTTTTCCTACATGTTAAACATGATACACGTGTGAGTGAAACTTTTCCTACATGTTAAACATGATACACATGTAAGTGAAACTGTTCCTACATGTTAAACATGATACAGGTGTAAGTGAAACTGTTCCTACATGTTAAACATGATACACATGTAAGTGAAACTGTTCCTACATGTTAAACATGATACAGGTGTAAGTGAAACTGTTCCTACATGTTAAACATGATACAGGTGTAAGTGAAACTGTTCCTACATGTTAAACATGATACACATGTAAGTGAAACTGTTCCTACATGTTAAACATGATACAAGGGTAAGTGAAACTGTTCCTACATGTTAAAATGATACAGGTGTAAGTGAAACTGTTCCTACATGTTAAACATGATACACATGTAAGTGAAACTGTTCCTACATGTTAAACATGACACAGGTGTAAGTGAAACTGTTCCTACATGTTAAACATGATACACATGTAAGTGAAACTGTTCCTACATGTTAAACATGATACACGTGTAAGTAAAACTGTTCCTACATGTTAAACATGATACAGGTGTAAGTGAAACTGTTCCTACATGTTAAACATGATACACATGTAAGTGAAACTGTTCCTACATGTTAAACATGATACACGTGTAAGTGAAACTGTTCCTACATGTTAAACATGATACACGTGTAAGTGAAACTGTTCTTACATGTTAAACATGATACAGGTGTAAGTGAAACTGTTCCTACATGTTAAACATGATACAGGTGTAAGTGAAACTGTTCCTACATGTTAAACATGATACACATGTAAGTGAAACTGTTCCTACATGTTAAACATGACACAGGTGTAAGTGAAACTGTTCCTACATGTTAAACATGATACACATGTAAGTGAAACTGTTCCTACATGTTAAACATGATACACATGTAAGTGAAACTGTTCCTACATGTTAAACATGATACAGGTGTAAGTGAAACTGTTCCTACATGTTAAACATGATACAGGTGTAAGTGAAACTGTTCCTACATGTTAAACATGATACACATGTAAGTGAAACTGTTCCTACATGTTAAACATGATACAAGGGTAAGTGAAACTGTTCCTACATGTTAAAATGATACAGGTGTAAGTGAAACTGTTCCTACATGTTAAACATGATACACATGTAAGTGAAACTGTTCCTACATGTTAAACATGATACAAGGGTAAGTGAAACTGTTCCTACATGTTAAAATGATACAGGTGTAAGTGAAACTGTTCCTACATGTTAAACATGATACACATGTAAGTGAAACTGTTCCTACATGTTAAACATGACACAGGTGAAAGTGAAACTGTTCCTACATGTTAAACATGATACACATGTAAGTGAAACTGTTCCTACATTTTAAAAATGATACATATGTAAGTGAAACTGTTCCTACATGTTAAACATGATACAGGTGTAAGTGAAACTTTTCCTACATGTTAAACATGATACACATGTAAGTGAAACTGTTCCTACATGTTAAACATGACACAGGTGTAAGTGAAACTGTTCCTACATGTTAAACATGATACACGTGTAAGTGAAACTGTTCCTACATGTTAAACATGATACAGGTGTAAGTGAAACTGTTCCTACATGTTAAACATGATACACATGTAACTGAAACTGTTCCTACATGTTAAACATGATACACGTGTAAGTGAAACTTTCCTACATGTTAAACATGATACACGTGTAAGTAAAACTGTTCCTACATGTTAAACATGATACACGTGTAAGTGAAACTGTTCTTACATGTTAAACATGATACAGGTGTAAGTGAAACTGTTCCTACATGTTAAACATGATACAGGTGTAAGTGAAACTGTTCCTACATGTTAAACATGATACACATGTAAGTGAAACTGTTCCTACATGTTAAACATGATACACGTGTGAGTGAAACTTTTCCTACATGTTAAACATGATACACGTGTAAGCAAAACTGTTCCTACATGTTAAACATGATACACGTGTAAGTGAAACTGTTCTTACATGTTAAACATGATACAGGTGTAAGTGAAACTGTTCCTACATGTTAAACATGATACAGGTGTAAGTGAAACTGTTCCTACATGTTAAACATGATACACATGTAAGTGAAACTGTTCCTACATGTTAAACATGATACAAGGGTAAGTGAAACTGTTCCTACATGTTAAAATGATACAGGTGTAAGTGAAACTGTTCCTACATGTTAAACATGATACACATGTAAGTGAAACTGTTCCTACATGTTAAACATGACACAGGTGAAAGTGAAACTGTTCCTACATGTTAAACATGATACACATGTAAGTGAAACTGTTCCTACATTTTAAAAATGATACATATGTAAGTGAAACTGTTCCTACATGTTAAACATGATACAGGTGTAAGTGAAACTTTCCTACATGTTAAACATGATACACGTGTAAGTAAAACTGTTCCTACATGTTAAACATGATACACGTGTAAGTGAAACTGTTCTTACATGTTAAACATGATACAGGTGTAAGTGAAACTGTTCCTACATGTTAAACATGATACAGGTGTAAGTGAAACTGTTCCTACATGTTAAACATGATACACATGTAAGTGAAACTGTTCCTACATGTTAAACATGATACACGTGTGAGTGAAACTTTTCCTACATGTTAAACATGATACACGTGTAAGCAAAACTGTTCCTACATGTTAAACATGATACACGTGTAAGTGAAACTGTTCTTACATGTTAAACATGATACAGGTGTAAGTGAAACTGTTCCTACATGTTAAACATGATACAGGTGTAAGTGAAACTGTTCCTACATGTTAAACATGATACACATGTAAGTGAAACTGTTCCTACATGTTAAACATGATACACGTGTGAGTGAAACTTTTCCTACATGTTAAACATGATACACGTGTAAGCAAAACTGTTCCTACATGTTAAACATGATACACGTGTAAGTGAAACTGTTCTTACATGTTAAACATGATACAGGTGTAAGTGAAACTGTTCCTACATGTTAAACATGATACAGGTGTAAGTGAAACTGTTCCTACATGTTAAACATGATACACATGTAAGTGAAACTGTTCCTACATGTTAAACATGATACACGTGTGAGTGAAACTTTTCCTACATGTTAAACATGATACACGTGTGAGTGAAACTTTTCCTATGTGTGAAACATGATACAACAATATAAACTGCGACTCCCTAATTTCGGTAACATATTTTTAAATAATCTGTCGCTAAGACCTCAGATATGTAACAAAATTTAAAGGGAGTGATCCATACAAGTGTTGAGAATTATGTTTTCGTTAAAACCAAAACCTGCTAATAACGCCTGCTGGGTGTAATATGTCTCAGTTGATAGTGCCACCCGCTAGTACAGAAGTATGTTTTCAGGTTTACAACGCTAAAATCAGAGGTTCGATTCCCCTCGGTGGGCTCAGCTGATAGCCTGATGTTGCTTTGCTATAAGAAAACACACACACGGAGAATTCCATTTTTTTGCTGAAGCCCCTAAATACAATAGTACAGTACCAATAATATATCATATTGACATGTTATCAATGTATACAGACAACAAATCCTCATGGTAAGTCACGACAGCTCAGCATGGTATGCCACTAAAACTTTAACATTATAGCAATGTGATACCACATTCTAAGAAGAGGAATGCCTTGCTTGGTATTGGATATATCATCCTTAATAAATCTTCACAGTAAGTTAGATATCATATTATCATCTACTAGTGTTTGATAAATGAAGATAATTGGATGTTTTCAAAATAAATTATGTAAATAACAGTAAAGAAAGTCAGATAATTTTGTTCCTGTGATGATTTTGAATGGTTAAAACTCGCCAGCTTCATTGCAATATATCATATACTTCATGCCAACTTATTATTAGATCCGATATTTAAACAAGTGTCAGTTCGACTTGAGGAACTTGTTCGTCACGTTGTAAAGGCTTCGAAGAAAATCCGTATGTAATCACTCACCAAAGATCAAACTTTATCACTCGTCTGATATTCAAAGTCACAGAGCTCCAAACTGTTCCTTTAAATGTCTAACCATTAAGGAAAGTTGACATCCTGTTTAAGTGATTCGAAAATAACTTATTTCTAACCCACGTATAACGACAAACGTCTTGGAAATCAAATCCAAATCAATCAATAAAACCTGACACTTTGGTTTGTTTGTTGAATTTCGCGCGAAGCTTCACGAGGACTACGCGCTAGCCGCCTCTCTTTGAAATTTATGTACTAGACAGAAAGCCAACCACCACCCTATTTTGGGCAATTCTTTAACACCAATGGGATAGACTATTACATTATAGCGCCCTATGCCTGAAAGAGTGAGTCAATACCAGTTTCTACAAGGCTATGCGCCAGGCCATAACAAGGACAGAGTAAGGTTTTAAAATGGATAAGTCGACAAACAGAAACTAACGATAAATGATAGCAACCATTACACAACTTGCAGCTTTTATATATATATATATATATTTAAATATCTGAATAATTATACTTCACGAGTGTGGATCCACATTTGCTTACAAATTTTCCACAATGATAGAGTGATTATCTATGTATATCCATCTTTAACCTTCAACTGATAGACTAAAGATAAGACAGCTTTTCAACAGTATCCACCACCAACACTAGAACTGTTTCTTTCTGACCTAATACTGGTGTAGCCTAGTTACTTCATCAAACTGTAGGATGCATATTTTTGGCAACAAGCCGGAAACCACGAACTCTTCAATTTCAAGTCCACATACACAAACGCCAACCATTAGACCTCGCATGTCTATCCTAAATATAAAATAACTCTTCTTGATGGCAAGTAAGAGCAACACATTACAGTCCACAGTGGTCTGGGCGTGGTCCAGTAGTAGGCTTACATGGCTGAGGAGCTGACGAATGAAAACTCTAAGGTTCAATGCTGCTGAATGCCTTTGATGTCTCCAGTTCTGGAGCACAACATCATAAGTACAACAGTCAATTACGCAATTTCGTTAAGGCTAGCCAAACAGGGTGATGACTGGCTGCACTCCTATTCAGAAATAGCTATACCTGAATCTTATGGACAGCTGACCTGGCTGTTTACCCAATATTCTCCAGTTCCAAAACAATGAATAACTATCATTTTAATATATATTAAGGTATTTATCTTTAAACTACTTGTTCCTGATAATGACATAATCTTGTCAAAATACTGTGAATTTATAATAAAGTTTCCACTCGATCCGTCTTTAAAATTGTATTTTAAACTAGTAAAATGTCCTGTCAAAAATGTCCTGACACCAAAGAGTACCAAATGTTAAACCTCCAATATGTATCTGTAACTTTGATGACCGTGATAATAAAAATAAAGAACATTCTACATTAAGAAAACCAAAACCTACCATGCTAAATATCTACTTTATCTAAACAGTGTCTCTTACCAACAGTTATATTGATTACAGTTATCTTATTATAACATCAACTACAATATTGTAATAGTTCTTTTAAAATCACATTTATTGTAAATATATGATAAATAAATCATTGGTACAAGGACTTCCAACTTTGACAGGATTTCACATAACGGAAAATGTGTCGAACGGTAAGAGCTGTTTACGCCGATGTTAGCGATTGAATTCAAACAAATTGGGAGCGGGAAATCAAAAAAGGAAGTATTATAGGATAAAAAGTGGAACTGGAGTTGTGTAACTCCGGAAATTCGGAGAAATGGAGCGTGACCGACCAACACTTGGTTTTTATGACACAGTTAATCAGCCGTCAACTCAAAGTTTTAAAGTTGTTTACTTTTAAGATGCGATATCATCAAAAACTTACTACAATTACACATAATTATTTTGTAATATTTCGAGTAACTATATTACTCTTTATAAAATATACATACTAACAATTACGTTTCTAACACTGAATTAATTTACAAAATGCTCGCATCTCATAGCGACTTGTTATATAAACAGTTGCTGTTTCAAAACACAAATGTAAAGATGGTTTATCGATGACACGGTAGTTGATAATATACAATACACAACGACACGGTCGTAGCTCACGTGCGTGTGAACATCCCTAGAAAACATAGGTGTGTTGAACACGTACGAAAGATATGGTGAACACACAGGGGTAGCAGGTCCACGTAATGACCGACAATACTCGCCCCCACAATGAATAATTGGGTCAACAGTTTCCTGTGTGACTCACTTCCAAGCAGTGATGATGAACTGTACTTAATGAATGATTAACTAAATCACCCATGTCACATTAAGATGTCATATTCAAGTGTCCGAAGTGACCACGTCTTCTTTATAAATCATATATTTAGTACTAAATGACAACCAGTTAACATGGTTTCCAGTAACATTGGCATAGCAGTTAGCATTACACATTTGATATCCTATAATGTTGAAGTGGGGAGTGCCACGGTGTCTTATAACAGATAAAACTTGTATAACAATGAACTGGAGAGTGTCACGGTGTCTTGTCATAGCTATAACATAGAAAACTTGTATAACAATGAACTGGAGAGTGTCACGGTGTCTTGTCATAGCTATAACATAGAAAACTTGTATAATAATGAACTGGAGAGTGTCACGTGTCTTGTCATAGCTATAACATAGAAAACTTATATAACAATGAACTGGAGAGTGTCACGGTGTCTTGTCATAGCTATAACATAGAAAACTTGTATAACAATGAACTGGAGAGTGTCACGGTGTCTTGTCATAGCTATAACATAGAAAACTTATATAACAATGAACTGGAGAGTGTCACGGTGTCCTGTTATAGCTATAACACAGAAAACTTGTATAACAATAAACTGGAGAGTGTCACGTATCTTGTCATAGCTATAACATAGAAAACTTGTATAACAATGAACTGGAGAGTGTCACGGTGTCTTGTAATAGCTATAACACAGAAAACTTGTATAACAATGAACTGGAGAGTGTCACGGTGTCTTGTTATAGCTATAACACAGAAAACTTGTATAATAATGAACTGGAGAGTGTCACGATGTCATCTCATAGCTATAACACAGAAAACTTGTATAATAATGAACTGGAGAGTGTCACGATGTCATCTCATAGCTATAACACAGAAAACTTGTATAATAATGAACTGGAGAGTGTCACGGTGTCTTGTCATAGCTATAACATAGAAAACTTTATAACAATGAACTGGAGAGTGTCACGGTGTCTTGTTATAGCTATAACACAGAAAACTTGTATAATAATGAACTGGAGAGTGTCACGATGTCATCTCATAGCTATAACACAGAAAACTTGTATAATAATGAACTGGAGAGTGTCACGATGTCATCTCATAGCTATAACACAGAAAACTTATATAACAATGAACTGGAGAGTGTCACGGTGTCTTGTCATAGCTATAACATAGAAAACTTTATAACAATGAACTGGAGAGTGTCACGGTGTCTTGTCATAGCTATAACATAGAAAACTTGTATAATAATGAACTGAAGAGTGTCACGTGGCTTGTCATAGCTATAACATAGAAAACTTGTATAACAATAAACTGGAGAGTGTCACGTGTCTTGTCATAGCTATAACATAGAAAACTTGTATAATAATGAACTGGAGAGTGCCACGGTGTCTTGTCATAGCTATAACATAGAAAACTTGTATAACAATGAACTGGAGAGTGTCACGGTGTCTTGTTATAGCTATAACATAGAAAACTTGTATAATAATGAACTGGAGTATGTCACGGTGTCTTGTTATAGCTATAACACAGAAAACTTGTATAATAATGAACTGGAGAGTGTCACGTGTCTTGTTATAGCTATAACACAGAAAACTTGTATAATAATGAACTGGAGAGTGTCACGTGTCTTGTTATAGCTATAACACAGAAAACTTGTATAACAATGAACTGGAGAGTGTCACGGTGTCTTGTTATAGCTATAACATAGAAAACTTGTATAATAATGAACTGGAGAATGTCACGGTGTCTTGTTATAGCTATAACACAGAAAACTTGTATAATAATGAACTGGAGAGTGTCACGTGTCTTGTTATAGCTATAACATAGAAAACTTGTATAATAATGAACTGGAGAGTGTCACGTGTCTTGTTATAGCTATAACACAGAAAACTTATATAATAATGAACTGGAGAGTGTCACGGTGTCTTGTCATAGCTATAACATAGAAAACTTGTATAATAATGAACTGGAGAGTGCCACGGTGTCTTGTCATAGCTATAACACAGAAAACTTATATAATAATGAACTGGAGAGTGTCACGGTGTCGTGTTATAGCTATAACATAAAAAACTTGTATAATAATGAACTGGAGAGTGTCACGTGTCTTGTCATAGCTATAAGCCCTATTCACACATAAGCTTTGGTTGCCTTTGGTTTAGTTTGTTTAAATGTTTCAGAATTACCTACAATAATTTATGTGTTTAATTGTTTGAGAACCACATAAATATCTTCAGTTTGACTTATATTACGTGTTTAACGTCTTAGAAAGATTCAAGAAACTGGTAACTGGCTTGTTCACTGCTGGTTGTTTCACCATATTTAACATTTTCTCGTGTTCATTTAACACAAAACATAAGTAGCATGATACTTTATAGCTCGTGATGTGATACCAATGATTCCAGCACACGTGTTGTGTGAGAAGTTATTAAAACACAACACGCCAGACATCTTACACCAACTACACATCAAAACGTCACTTGGTCTGACCAGCCAGCCGTAAATGAGCGACCTACTTGTGTCAACGCTGTTAGGTTAAAGTAAGGAACTGCACATGTTGTAAACAACCAGGTTAAATAAACTGCGTAAACTCTGAGTATAAGTTCGTACTTTTAGTTACTAAGAGTTTACACATCACGCTTATTGGTGGGAAAGGAGGAAGGAAAAATCTCGGACAACAAGATGCGTGGAATATCACACTCATTTTTAATAGCTATCCAAATATAAACCTGATATCTCTATGATACTGATATCAACAAAACTTTAACATATATAAAAAAACATATCCAGTACATTATAATATTAAGCATAGAACAACAGTCAACACCGTATACAACTAACACAATACTCACCATACTATAGAACTACCACACCCACACTTCTAATTAAATACAGCTGAGTTTCTATGTGATCTACACAAGTAACATACAACAACAGTCATCACAGTACGCAACCAACATACAACAGTCATCACAGTACACAACCAACATACAACTCAGTAAAGTCAGCATACTATAGAACTACCACACCCACACTTCTAATTAAATACAGCTGAGTTTCAATGTGATCTACACAAGTAACATACAACAACAGTCATCACAGTACGCAACCAACATACAACAGTCATCACAGTACACAACCAACATACAACTCAGTAAAGTCAGCATACTATAGAACTACCACACCCACACTTCTAATTAAATACAGCTGAGTTTCTATGTGATCTACACAAGTAACATACAACAACAGTCATCACAGTACGCAACCAACATATAACAACAGTCATCACAGTACACAACTATCATACAACGACGGCCATCACAGTACACAAAGAACAAACCACGAGATTTAAACAATGAAGTAAAAATAACAAGAACCACGAGATTTAAACAATAGGTTTACCCAGCAGAGACCAACAGGTTTATCCAGTAGAGATCAACAGGTTTACTCAGCAGAGACCAATAGGTTTACCCAGCAGAGACCAACAGGTTTACTTAGCAGAGACCAATAGGTTTACCCAGTAGAGATCAACAGGTTTACTCAGCAGAGACCAACAGGTTTACCCAGTAGAGACCAAAAGGTTAACCCAGCAGAGACCAATAGGTTTACCCAGCAGGGACCAACAGGTTTACCCAGTAGAGACCAATAGGTTTACCTAGTACAGACCAACAGGTTTACTCAGCAGAAACCAATAGGTTTACCCAGCAGAGACCATTCGGTTTACCCAGCAGAGACCAATAGGTTTACCCAGCAGAGACCAACAGGTTTACCCAGCAGAGACCAATAGGTTTACCCAGCAGAAACCAATAGGTACACTCAGCAGATAAGTAAATAAAACGTTATCAATGTAAGTTCGTTGTATTAAACCAATATAAATAATTTGTGATATTAAAATAGCAATAAATAAACACAGCTGATCAAACCTGAAACACAACCAACTAACAGTACTGTCATCACAGTACACAACTAACATATAACAACAGTCATCACAGTACACAACTAACATACAACAGTCATCAAGGACACAACCAACATACAACAATACTCATCACAGTACACAACTAACATACAACAACAGTCATCAAGAACACAACTAACATACATCAACAGTCATCACAGTACACAATTAACATACAACAGTCATCACAGTACACAACCAACATACAACAACAGTCATCACAATACACAACTAACATACAACAACAGTCGTCACAGTGCACAACCAACATACAACAACAGTCGTCACAGTGCACAACTAACATACAACAACGGTCGTCACAGTGCACAACCAACATACAACAACAGTCGTCACAGTACACAACCAACATACAACAAAAGTCGTCACAGCACACAACCAACATACAACAAAAGTCGTCACAGCACACAACCAACATACAACAACAGTCGTCACAGAAAACAACTAACATACAACAACAGTCATCACAGAAAACAACTAACATACAACAACAGTCATCACAGTACACAACTAACATACAACAACAGTCGTCACAGTACACAACTAACATACAACAACAGTCGTCACAGTACACAACTAATATACAACAACAGTCGTCACAGTACACAACTAACATACAACAACAGTCATCACAGAAAACAACTAACATACAACAACGGTCGTCACAGTGCACAACCAACATACAACAACAGTCGTCACAGTACACAACTAACATACAACAACAGTCGTCACAGTACACAACCAACATACAATAAAAGTCGTCACAGCACACAACCAACATACAACAACAGTCATCACAGAAAACAACTAACATACAACAACAGTCGTCACAGTACACAGCCAACATACAACAAAAGTCGTCACAGCACACAACCAACATACAACAAGAGTCGTCACAGAAAACAACTAACATACAACAACAGTCATCACAGAAAACAACTAACATACAACAACAGTCATCACAGTACACAACTAACATACAACAACAGTCGTCAGAGTACACAACTAATATACAACAACAGTCGTCACAGTACACAACTAACATACAACAACAGTCATCACAGTGCACAACTAACATACAACAACGGTCGTCACAGTGCACAACCAACATACAACAACAGTCATCACAGAAAACAACTAACATACAACAACAGTCATCACAGTACACAACTAACATACAACAACAGTCGTCACAGTACACAACTAACATACAACAGTCCTCACAGTACACAACTAACATACAACAACAGTCGTCACAGTACACAACTAATATACAACAACAGTCGTCACAGTACACAACTAACATACAACAACAGTCGTCACAGTGCACAACTAACATACAACAACGGTCGTCACAGTGCACAACCAACATACAACAGTCATCACAGTACACAACTAACATACAACAACAGTCGTCACAGTACACAGCCAACATACAACAAAAGTCGTCACAGTACACAACTAACATACAACAACAGTCGTCACAGTGCACAACTAACATACAACAACGGTCGTCACAGTGCACAACCAACATACAACAACAGTCGTCACATTACACAACTAACATACAACAGTCGTCACAGTACACAACCAACATACAACAAAAGTCGTCACAGCACACAACCAACATACAACAACAGTCATCACAGAAAACAACTAACATACAACAACAGTCATCACAGTACACAACCAACATACAACAGTCATCACAGTACACAACTAACATACAACAACAGTCGTCACAGTACACAACCAACATACAACAAAAGTAGTCACAGCATACAACCAACATACAACAACAGTCATCACAGAAAACAACTAACATACAACAACAGTCATCACAGTACACAACTAACATACAACAACAGTCATCACAGTACACAACTAACATACAACAACAGTCGTCACAGTGCACAACCGACATACAACAACAGTCGTCACAGTGCACAACTAACATACAACAACGGTCGTCACAGTGCACAACCAACATACAACAACAGTCGTCACAGTACACAACCAACATACAACAAAAGTCGTCACAGCATACAACCAACATACAACAACAGTCATCACAGAAAACAACTAACATACAACAACAGTCATCACAGTACACAACTAACATACAACAACAGTCATCACAGTACACAACTAACATACAACAACAGTCATCACAGTACACAACTAACATACAACAACAGTCGTCACAGTACACAACTAACATGCAACAACAGTCATCACAGTACACAACTAACATGCAACAACAGTCATCACAGTACACAACCTTAGTTTCTTTGTGGTCTTCGTTCTCTTTACTTTGTGATTTTACTTCTTTGTTGTTTGGAATGTAGTTTTCACTCACAATTATCCAGAAATTATTGTTTTAACCTGATGTAGTGAGCTAAAGCACTTGGAAGTTTAATATAAAAAAAAAACTTATTGTCGTGTTGATCACTGCTGCGAGAAGTGTTGCAATCGGGAGTCAGCGTGTTTCCGTGGTCTGTATCCCTGTGTCGATCTATTAGGCCGATAAAGACGAGAGTTTTACACAAGATGGGAAGCCACTGTGGGATGACAGTCCTCCCATATTTGATCCGATACTGGATTACTTTTAAGTATTTTTAAAATGACGGAAAACAGGACATTTTCACAGTTTAGGGTTAATAACTGTGTATAGTGTGATTAGATTCGTACCAAATTTCACGGACACATTAAGGTTGAGACTTATCACCACACTTCAGAAGTGTGATCCGGATTATTAATCATTCTGGATCTGAGAAGGATCTTTTGTGTTTTTGAATGTGATATTTAGCAGTATAAGGCTAAAGGGATGTCATCACCGCCAACTCTTGGACTACTCATTTACCGACGAACAGTGGGATTGATCATCATATTGCACGACTGATTTGTTGGGACTATGATTCGAACCTGTAACCCTCAGATTATGAATCGGGCGCCCTAACCACCTGGCCATGCCGGGCCAACTTCTGACATAATACCATTTCGTTTTCGAGAATTCATAACAGGTAAATCGAATCAGCTGTTACTGTTTTGCTTAAGCGGTAAGCTGTGGTATAAGATGTGGATGTACCCGGGTTCGACAACCTGTAGTTCTTTGGTTTTACTCTTACTGTGAGTAACACAGAATATTTCACACACAGTGGCTGTGAACACTAATCAACTCCTAGAAGGTTCAGTTAGATGAAAAGTGAAATCCACTGAGTGAATTCGAACCCCAGATTTTAGGGTTGTAACTCCGAAGACTTATCAAAGTCTTATGCACATGCGCGTGACATAACGAAGACCAAAGCGATCGCTGTTCTAAACGAATAAAATACGCCTACAACAATTATTAAAATAACAAGTAAGTATTCCTTTACCCCCAGATCGACAGATGCGTTCAGTCCTGTGCTGTTGTTTGTACAATTATAACGAAGAACGACATAAGTGAACATCCTGTTTCAAGGGTAGATTTTAACAAGTCACTCATAGAGAGTGTCTGTGCCACCCAAAGTGCAAAAATGTAATCTATCTGTACACTGGCCCTAACTTAGCAATAGTATATATTTGGAGCCTGCAAAGTTAGGAGCTGCAACGTTAGATTAAGTGTTGTTCTGCGTTTTTCTTCCAAATATTGAGGCAATGGGTTTATATTTCACAAAAACAACATTGGAGAAGAAGGAAATATTCCTCAAAACAGATTAACTTACTTCACTCTGTAGATAAACTTTGTACAACAATTAAAAAAACAACTTTATTTAAAAAAGAACAATGAAACACTTTGAATATTTGGTCAAAATTTGGTCAAGAGTTCCAAAAAACTATAACTATGTTCATTCGATAAAACAAGACTTCCAACTGAAAGGCCCCGGCATAGCCAGGTGGGTTAAGGCGTTCGACTCGTAATCTGAGGGTCGCGGGTTCGAATCCCCGTCGCACCAAACATGCTCGCCCTTTCAGCCGCGGGGAGTTATAATGTGGCGGTCAATCCCACTATTCCTTCGTAGAAGAGCAACCCAAGAGTTGGCGGTGGGTGGTGATGACTGGCTGCCTTCCCTCTAGTCTTACACTGCTAAATTAGGGACGGCTAGCGCAGACAGCCTTCGAGTAGTTTTGCGCGAAATTAAAAAACAAACAAAAAACAACCCAACTGAAAGAACATTAATATCGATATGGAACAAGAGCTCGTGGTCAACTGAGAATAATATTACAAGTAATTATAAACTTTATGGATACAATAGGAGACGCTTTATACAACATCGCTGTCCATGAAGTTACTGATGACGTACAAACTGCTATTTGACGGGAAACATAAATTTGGGATTTTGGTGATCTGGGATTAGCGGGTGTGTTGAATCTTTATATAAACATCACCACGCAACCTAATAGGGAAGACACTTCTTCCAACCCCTGGCCCCCAGCTCCGGATTTCCATTTTAGCAATTGGTTCTCTCTAATTGGTGTCAGTCCCCCGCTGGTACAGCGGTAAGTCTAGGGATTTACCAGGGGTTCATTTCCCCTCGGTGGACTCAGCAGATAGCCCGATGTGGCTTTGCTATAAGAAAAACACAAACAATTTGTGCCAACCAGGACACCACTAAGGTTTAAAGAAATAAAAACAACAACAACATCATCAGACAGACTGTTTGGGTCCAAAACCCATCTTACTGGGGGTTTCTTTATGAGCTACACTCCTGACCTTCACTTCTAATAAACCCGATTGAACATAAAGAACGAGATTAATAGACAGTTTGGGTAAAAATAAAACTAGTGAGACTTTTCTATCAGGTTCAAAGTCGCGTTGGAATAAAGCAAGGGAGACTTTTCTATGAGGTTCAAAGTCGCGTTGGAATAAAACAAGGGAGACTTTTCTATGAGGTTCAAAGTCGCGTTGGAATAAAACAAGGGAGACTTTTCTATGAGGTTCAAAGTCGCGTTGGAACAAAACAAGGGAGACTTTTCTACGAGGTTCAAAGTCGCGTTGGAATAAAGCAAGGGAGACTTTTCTATGAGGTTCAAAGTCGCGTTGGAATAAAACAAGGGAGACTTTTCTATGAGGTTCAAAGTCGCGTTGGAATAAAACAAGGGAGACTTTTCTACGAGGTTCAAAGTCGCGTTGAAATAAAACAAGAGAGACTTTTCTACGAGGTTCAAAGTCGCGTTGAATAAAACAAGGGAGACTTTTCTATCAGGTTCAAAGTCGCGTTGGAATAAAGCAAGGGAGACTTTTCTATGAGGTTCAAAGTCGCGTTGGAATAAAACAAGGGAGACTTTTCTATGAGGTTCAAAGTCGCGTTGGAATAAAACAAGGGAGACTTTTCTATGAGGTTCAAAGTCGCGTTGGAATACTTCTTATACATTTAAGAGAATAAAATAATAAAATAGTTCACACACAGAGTTTGTGTCCAAATGAGACAAGATACGAGAGAATAAACCTATTTGTCCCTATGTATACAGGATGTCTGTAAGTTATCGAAATATTTTATTAATTGAATGGACTAGGGAACCACACGAGATAAACAGCTGCACTTTGTAATATGTGGTGACATCTCATGTTGTTTTCTCTCTTTTTCTCTATTTTAGATGTCTGTAGACTACAAGACGAAGATGCTGATTATAACAAGGTTGTGTACTCAAAAACAATGATAGTAAATTTGGTTTCAAACGTTTAATACTAAACTCAGAGTTTAGGGTTAAATACGACTGGGAATTACTTTGGTACTTGTAGATGAGAGCAGCAAATACAAACCTACCTCAGGTGCTGCTGCTTCATGTGTATTAAACTGTTACACTTGTAGGTGACAGTAGTAAATATAAACCTTCTCAGGTGCTGCTGCTTCATGTGTATTAAACTGTTACACTTGTAGGTGACAGTAGCAAATACAAACCTACCTCAGGTGCTGCTACTTTGTGTGTATTCAACTGTTACACTTGTAGGTGACAGTAGTAAATACAAACCTACCTCAGGTGCTGCTACTTCATGTGTGTATTAAACTGTTACACTTGTAGGTGACAGTAGTAAATACAAACCTACCTCAGGTGCTGCTACTTCATGTGTATTAAACTGTTACACTTGTAGGTAACAGCAGTAAATACAAACCTTCTCAGGTGCTGCTACTTCATGTGTATTAAACTGTTACACTTGTAGGTGACAGTAGTAAATACAAACCTTCTCAGGTGCTGCTACTTTGTGTGTATTAAACTGTTACACTTGTAGGTGACAGTAGTAAATACAAATCTTCTCAGGTGCTGCTACTTCATGTGTATTAAACTGTTACACTTGTAGGTAACAGTAGTAAATACAAACCTTCTCAGGTGCTGCTACTTCATGTGTATTAAACTGTTACACTTGTAGGTAACAGTAGTAAATACAAACCTTCTCAGGTGCTGCTACTTCATGTGTATTAAACTGTTACACTTGTAGGTGACAGTAGTAAATACAAACCTACCTCAGGTGCTGCTACTTCATGTGTATTAAACTGTTACACTTGTAGGTAACAGTAGTAAATATAAACCTACCTCAGGTGCTGCTACTTCATGTGTATTAAACTGTTACACTTGTAACTTTGAATTAAAAGAAGTTCTAACACCAAGCCCCCTTCCATCGTGTGTATAGTAAACAGACACAATGACGTGCTCGTGGCTGTTAACAGCCCACGGTTGGTTTTGTTCGAGGTCAACCTATTTGCCCCATCTTGTCTCTCGGGTCTTACATAAATATTTGCACTTCATACATAATACATGCAGGACCAGACGTCACGTACCGAAGAGCTGTGTTAGTTAACCTGCACACATTCCGAGTTTCGTTGTTTGTTTTTATTACACTTTTCGACATCAGTTCTCTTGTTTTACTTATATGAAACATCTGTTCATACCTTATGTAATTTAAATATTTTTGCATTATCTAAAGTGATTAAAACAGTTCCACATCTGACCTACCACTAACGAGATGGTACGTTACTGTTGTTGTTTCCATGTAGTTTTTAATCAGCTAATTCCAAGAAAATATATTTTGCGAGAAATTCTGGACTTTAAACACTCACTGTTTATCGACAATGTAGAAAACGTAAGGCGATCAGTCTAAAAACACGTGATTATTACATTCTTAATGCTGGTGAGGCTCTGAGTGAAAGTACCCATGAACACGTCATTTCCGGTGCCGCTTATGAAGATGACAGGATATGACGGACACAGTAATGGTCCAGGTACTAGTATGTTATCAGTTTTCATGAAAAACGACCTCTGTAGCATGAACTAGATTCAATCACTGATTTCCGGGCGCGGCATGGCTCGACTCGTAATCTGAGGGTCGCGGGTTCGAATCCCGGTCGCGCCAAACATGCTCGCCCCTTTCAGCCGTGGGAGCGTTATAATGAGCAGTCAATCCCACTATTCGTTGGTAAAAGAGTAGCCCAAGAGTTGGAGGTGGATGGTGATGACTAGTTGCCTTCCCTCTAGTCTTATACTGTTAAATTAGGGACGGCTAGCACAGGTAGCCCTCGAGTAGCTTTGTGCGAAATTCAAAAACAAACAAACAAACACTGATTTCCCATAATTCAGTTGCGCAGACTCTTGATTTTTTTTTATAAATCGGGAAGAAAACAGAACTCTGAGTTCGATCAAATTTACAAGAACTTTACCACAAATATAACAGTATGTTTGATTTAATTGCGCAACCTTTTGGTCCCATAGCGACAAATAAAATAATATTGTAAAGAGAAAAACAAACCACGTCAAAGTGCGCGCACGAACAAATAATACTTGAAATGACACATCATGCAGTCTGTTAACCGAGTATATACCAGCGGAGCGAGTTCTTAAAACAAGTGGACTTAAATATTTCGGTGTCCACGATTACAATTATTTTGCATTATTCCAAAATCCTGTATTCAAAGAGGTACTATTACAATAAAGATACTAATTAGACCGCGAATATTTTCCTGGTCTCTGCTAATCTCTTATAAAACATTTTCGTAAGAGAGATACTATCTCCAGACATTCTGCACCTTCTGATGTGTCAGAGAAAACTTTACCTCCCTCCAAAAAAAAGGTTATTTTTAAGATCTTAAATACGTAATAGAAATTTGTGATGACTTCTCTTGAGTACTTTAAGATTCTAAGCCTGCGATATGAAAGATGATCAAGTCGTGTAGGTTTTAGGGTTATAAAGTTTGCAAGTCTTGAGCAGGTTTGTTTCGTGTTTAACCGCAAAGATACAGAATAAGAAATATGCGCTATGCCTACCACGGGTATTGAACTCCGAATTTTAGTGTATAAGCGCTCAAACTTACTGTGGGCCACTTTTCATATTCAACAGTTTCGAACGCTTGTGGGTGAATGATACAAAGCTGCTTGCGTGACAGTTTTGTCAGAGTTCCTATCGTCTACACCAGAATCCTACAACAATTTTCAATCAATCTTTCACTGAGTTCAACTGCTCGTTAGTTTTCAGTTGGTTTTCGTGTTTTTTTTAAGAACAAAATAAATTACACCATTCGAAAGTTAATTATTTTTATATACACACTAAAGCTACTTACAACTATTGTGTTAAATATATTTTGAAATAAAGCTACGTTAATTTCAAAGTGATAATACCTCTTCAATAGAGTAGTCAAAGTTTAGCCGCTGCCATGTGGTTTATAGAAACGGTTCTGAGTTTTTGTTTTTCAAGTACAATCTTTTAGCTCATACATCTATCTAATTACAGCCACGGCTATTGATGATTCCCCCTTGTTTATAATATCTTGTTTGTTTGAATTAAGTCCGAAGCTAAACAATGGGCTATCTGTGCTCTGCCCACCACGGGTATCGAAACACGGTTCCTAGCAGTGTGAGTCCGCAGAGGGGCAGTTATAATAGCAACCGTTAAACGACAATTTTAGTACTTACTTACGTTCTCTACAGACACAATGCCGGTAACACTGCTCGTGGTCTGATTGCCATGCTAACTCGTGTTTATTAACTCCACGACATTAAGGCAACAGGGTGTTAATGTTATATTACTCTTTGGAACAACCAGCAGTAACGTCTCTTACTGTATCATTTAATGTTACAGGAAAAAGAGAAACAAGCACACAACACTGTAACACTACGGGCTATGTAGTCTCAAATAATATCCTTTCTACACATACTGGAAACTTGGTGAGTCTAAAATGGCATTAGAATAAGTATAGTGTGACGTCTCAACAGCAGGGGTCATTGTTAAGCCACTACAAGTTTAAATTACGTGGTGTCCATTCAGAGCTGACTCGGGGCTTCCACGAATGAAGCATTAATTTACGAGCAGACTGGTGTTATGTGTAGAACTTTCTAGAAAACAACAACAAAACAAACTGCTAATGATGATGGCGTCTCTGGTAGTTTTCTAAGTGATCTGTCCTGTCATCAGAGTATTTCAGATTTATTGTAAAGCAGCTGTTATTCCGCATACAGTGTGTGTGTGTTTTCTTATAGCCGCAGCGGGCTATCTGCTGAGCCCACCGAGGGTTGTTATTCCGCATACAGTGTGTGTGTTTTCTTATAGCCGCAGCGGGCTATCTGCTGAGTCCACCGAGGGTTGTTATTCCGCATACAGTGTATGTGTTTTCTTATAGCCACATCGGACTATCTGCTGAGCCCACCGAGGGTTGTCATTCCGCATACAGTGTGTGTGTTTTCTTATAGCCGCAGCGGGCTATCTACTGAGCCCACCGAGGGTTGTCATTCCGCATACAGTGTGTGTGTTTTCTTATAGCCGCAGCGGGCTATCTACTGAGCACATCCGAGGGTTGTTATTCCGCATACAGTGTGTGTGTTTTCTTATAGCCACATCGGACTATCTGCTGAGCCCACCGAGGGTTGTCATTCCGCATACAGTGTGTGTGTTTTCTTATAGCCGCAGCGGGCTATCTACTGAGCCCACCGAGGGTTGTCATTCCGCATACAGTGTGTGTGTTTTCTTATAGCCGCAGCGGGCTATCTACTGAGCCCACCGAGGGTTGTTATTCCGCATACAGTGTATGTGTTTTCTTATAGCCACATCGGACTATCTGCTGAGCCCACCGAGGGTTGTCATTCCGCATACAGTGTGTGTGTTTTCTTATAGCCGCAGCGGGCTATCTACTGAGCCCACCGAGGGTTGTCATTCCGCATACAGTGTGTGTGTTTTCTTATAGCCACATTGGACTATCTACTGAGTCCACCGAGAGGACCACAAGTGTTCCATTTTAAGTGACTTTTCATTTAGAGATAATGTAGTTACACCAAAAATAATTCTTCATTTTACTCGAAATTTCACTCAGTTCGACACAAATATCAATACAGATTCTGTTCTTACGGTAGTAATAAAACAAAAGGAAAATAGGCACTGTTAACAAAAACATACCTAAACCTGACAAATTTCATACGAAAAGTGTTACTCTAGATAATTACACATGAATATTATATTGTATATAAAACTGCAAAGCCTGGTTGTGGGGACACTTGAATCGCAACCCGAAGGCCTGAATTCAAATTCCTGACGCCAAACATACTTGTCTTTAGAGTTGCTGACTGGGCCTGCCATCTGTACTTATTAAAGTTTCTTCCCTTACAAAAAATATCGATCAACCCTCAAACTAGTTAGAATTAAGGCTGCCATGGAAAGAAATGTATAGAAAAATACAAACGTCATTTTCACACGTACGCTTGCTGTTATTAAGCGTCAATTGTTTCCTATCAGATAACAAGACAAAATAGTTCATTCAAAAATGTTACATCCTATCAGATAACAAGACAAAATAGTTCATTCAAAATGTTACATCCTATCAGATAACATGACAAAATAATTCATTCAAAATGTTACATCCTATCAGATAACATGACAAAATAATTCATTCAAAACTGTTATATCCTATCAGATAACATGACAAAATAGTTCATTCAAAAATGTTACAACCTATCAGATAACATGACAAAATAGTTCATTCAAAAATGTTACATCCTATCAGATAACAAGACAAAATAGTTCATTCAAAAATGTTACATCCTATCAGATAACAAGACAAAATAGTTCATTCAAAAATGTTACATCCTATCAGATAACAAGACAAAATAGTTCATTCAAAAATGTTACATCCTATCAGATAACATGACAAAATAATTCATTCAAAAATGTTATATCCTATCAGATAACATGACAAAATAGTTCATTCAAAAATGTTACATCCTATCAGATAACAAGACAAAATAGTTCATTCAAAAATGTTACATCCTATCAGATAACATGACAAAATAGTTCATTCAAAAATGTTACATCCTATCAAATAACATGACAAAATAATTCATTCAAAAATGTTATATCCTATCAGATAACATGACAAAATAGTTCATTCAAAAATGTTACATCCTATCAAATAACAAGACAAAATAGTTCATTCAAAAATGTTACATCCTATCAGATAACATGACAAAATAATTCATTCAAAAATGTTATATCCTATCAGATAACATGACAAAATAGTTCATTCAAAAATGTTACATCCTATCAGATAACAAGACAAAATAGTTCATTCAAAAATGTTACATCCTATCAGATAACATGACAAAATAATTCATTCAAAAATGTTACAAGTAAAATATAAAATGACACAATTTCGACACACATTTCTGGTAGATTCCTAGATTTGATAGGCAAACTTATGGCTACTGCCTCGTGGTGACCCCACGAAGATGAGAGTTCCTATAGTAAAACGCAATGTGACGTGATCTATTAACGAAGGTAATTCGAGACGACTCTGCTCTGTACATGAGCTCAGGTATCCCAAGTTTTTTAATACCACTATTGATCTAGAGTCTCGTATTCAATTTTCAATCTCTTCTGTCATGCTACCATACAGGTCATCAAAGCTTCAGGTCTCTCTGTCTCTCTTTTTCCATTGTAATACTACAACGGTTAGAAGTTTATATTGACGGTTTTTACCTGAAAAACGAGCAGGGGCCCATCATTGGGAGAAAGTGTGGGAGTTGGGAGATGAAAGTAAAGAACTGTCCCTTTTATGTCTCCACCACAATCTGCTGAGTAGCTTCCTCTTACACTGACGGACGAAACTCACGGCGATACAACTGGAAGGTCACACGTAACTAGATACGTGGAGATCAGTTCTTGTGTAAACCGACACTTCGCAAATATCAGTAGAAAATCATAAAACATCCTTGTTGTTGAAATACAAGTGTTAAAAGTGTTAAAGACGATCCAATGCATTTTCTGTGAACTGGTGGCTTGAACGGAACTGTTTACTTTAACGTCTTATCTGGGATTAGTTTTAAATACAATAAAATATAACAATCGTTCCTTTATTAAAAAAACTGTCACATATCAACCCAGCTTTAGTCTACGAGATTACTGGTGTTTAACGTGTTAAAACTGTACATATTTCAATAAGTTCTTTATTAACACCAGCAGACATGCCCGTCCCACGGGCGATAATTCAGCACTAGTTAAACGCAATTGGAAAAGTGGGTACAACGGAATTTATCGTGTATTGTATAGTAAGATTGGAACGTCCATTTAACAGTTAACCAATCACTGTGTATCATGTGTATTGTATAACAAGATTGGAACGTCCATTTAACAGTTAACCAATTGCTGTGTATCATGTGTATTGTATAACAAGATTGGAACGTCCATTTCAACACTAACTTCCACACCATTACAGAATTCAACACTACAGTAATGTTTCACTGATCATTCTTTATAATTCATATATAGTTGTACCAAGAACATGCTGTAAGGGTTTCACCTGCATAAACGTACTGATCAAATTTAGGGTTATGTTACCACATGCAGTGTCTTAACTATACAGAAAGAAGTTGGCATATGGTAACAGTATATGTTAGAAGAAATCAATTTAATAACACTCAACAAATAAGCCTTGATAAACACTATTATACATTAAGTTCTGTTGTCATGTCACGGCTCATCAACGGTAAAGAATTGTCAGCAGATCAGAGAGTTCACATGATGTTGGTTGGACTCTCCACAAATTGCTGCAAACTTGAAATGCTGCCCAAACACTTTCAAATACATCCTATATCGTGAGACCGAGACAGGTAAACATGAAAGGAAGAGACAGAACACCTCAACTCAATGATACTGATGTTTATTTAGTCTTCCAGACAGAAGGAAGACAACCACTGATCAAGCACGAGATAAACGACCCTGTACCAAATGAGAAATTGTCCAGCTATACAGTAATAAGAAGATAATGAACTTTGCTAAACAAGTGCAAAAACTGAACTACTGATGATTGAAAAAGGATGTTATGGACAGATCTAAGTTTGAAATATATGGTTCAAAAAATAGCTTGTACATCTAGTGAAAGAAAGGTAAATGATACCTCAATACACAGCACCTACCAAGAAGTACAGAGGGAGGCAATGTGATGGTTTAAAGTGTGTTTCCTCCTAAGGTGACAGGAAATATTTGCAAAATAAGAGAAATAATGGACTAGTGTATGTACCATCTGATACTTATCTGTGTGGTATACCTAGTGGTTTGTGCATTACTGGTAAAGGATTCTACTACCAAGAAGACCCCAAACCCTCGTTCATCCTATGTAGAAATTACTTAGCTAAGGAGAAAGCTGCTGGATTCAGTTATTTTCAAAGAAACTTTATGGAGGTATATTAGAGATATCTGTACTTAAATACCAAAGGACACTTTGATTAAACATGTTTCAACAATGTCAGAAAAACTGTCTGTAGTTATTAAAACAAAAGGAGGACAAACAAAATATTAACTCTTTGATGTTGTACTAAATATGTAGGTAAACAACAAAATATTAACTGTTTGATGTTGTACTAAATATGTAGGTAAACAAAATATTAACTGTTTGATGTTGTACTAAATATGTAGGTAAACAAAATATTAACTGTTTGATGTTGTACTAAATATGTAGGTAAACAACAAAATATTAACTGTTTAATGATGTACTAAATATGTAGGTAAACAAAATATTAACTGTTTAATGATGTACTAAATATGTAGGTAAACAAAATATTAACTGTTTGATGTTGTACTAAATATGTAGGTAAACAAAATATTAACTGTTTGATGTTATACTAAATATGTAGGTAAACACAATATTAACTGTTTGATGTACTAAATATGTAGGTAAACAAAATATTAACTGTTTGATGTTGTACAAAATATGTAGGTAAACACAATATTAACTGTTTGATGTTGTACTACATATGTAGGTAAACACAATATTAACTGTTTGATGTTGTACTACATATGTAGGTAAACAAAATATTAACTGTTTGATGTTGTACTAAATATGTAGGTTAATAACATTGATGTTTCACCTGTGATTTACCTTCAACTGTTCTGTGAAAGTTGCCTGAAATCAAATTCTTGACTTCGTTCTGACAACTTTGCACAATACTGTAGTTTTCTGTTTTAATATATGTATTATTAATTTTGTTCAATGTGATAGTAACAGTTAGGTATCCATTAACAAATTACTAATAGTCTGTTTCTGTACAATTATTTTGCTATCACCATTTGTTTGCAGTTAGAAACGAGGCTACCCAATGCTCTGCCCACCACAGGTATCTAAACCCGGTTTCTAACGTTATAAATTCGCAGACATAACGCTGACTTGGGGACTGTTGCCACCAACTGACAGTTTATGGAAACAAATAACCTATACTATTCATTATTTCAATCAAATGAGAGTATTTTTCAAAATAATTTGGTTATGATAACTTCTTTTAACAACGACAGCTGATGGCTACTATTTTTGTGGTTTTGTTGCTGTTTCCCATGAGAGGAGCCTAAGTTTTGACTGTTTCACATATCCTAATCAATAATCTGATAAACCCCAGAGATACTTCCAATAATACAGGTTTTCATAGGGTATTCTACACACAGACTTCAGGTTTCTGTTTATCTTTGTGATCAAATGTAACTATTATTTTACAACAAATCTTTGTAATGAAGATTACCAACAGATCTCGATTTAATTATTTCATTTATAATATTTATTCAGTGCACATGGTTAAACAAATAAAGTTTGTTTATGAATTTCGCGCAAAGCCACACACGGTATATCTGCGCTAGCCATCTCTTATTTACCAGTGTAATACTGGTGGGAAAGCAGATGGTCATCACCACTCACCGCCAACTCTTGGGCTACTGTTTTACCAAGGAATAGTGGGATCGACCGTAACTTTATAACGCCCCTACGACTGAAAGGACGAGCGTGTTCGGCGAGACAAGGATTCGAACCCGCAACACTCGGATTGCGAGTCGAATACCTTAATCACTTGGCCAAGCTGGGCCTAAACACATACGGAGCCGTTCTTCAAAATGTCGCTGACGTTTGTTATTTAAATATCACATTATAAATGGAATAACAGAGTTTGTTTTTTTTCAAATTTCGCGCCAAAAGAACACGAGGACTATCAGCACGTAACCATCTGTATTTCTGGCCTTTTAATACGGCATAAACGTCCACCGCTGACACTAGCCTCAGATTTCAACGCCACGGTTATAACGAATCCAAGTTCACAAAGTGAAGCCAGACTTTGCGAGGTCAGAACCATAAACCATAAATCTAATATTTTGTTGCACATTCGGAACCCACTATTCAGTAAATGACAACTGTCCCGGAATGAAAGAACCTTGGTGTAAAATAAAGGTGTACTGTAACACATATCAGGCTCACTTCTTCATAGAAATAAGTTCCATAGAGTCTCATGTTTCATACTTAAATAGGCTTCTAACTGGTAATTGGCAACACGCACATTTATCAAAATATTTAACCTTTTTATTGTCTCCTTTCAGTAAAGATAATTAATGAAGAATTTTGTCGGTTTGTTTGTTAAGCCTAATAACAAGCTATCAGAAACCCACACATTTGGTATTATAATAACTTGGACTTACCGCTGACGTTTGTGGCTAAAAAAAAACCTATAGCATATTAGACTTTCTGTTAGTTATGTAGTTGTGTACGTTTTACCTCCAGCTGTAAGTGTGAGGCGATAAATTTAACCTTTGAAATCAAATACAGTACAGTTACGTTTACTTAAGTAAACTACTTAGGTTTAAGAAGTATGTGAAAGAAAACTATATTTTGTTAACATTGTAACCACAGCAGGCATGTAGGACACACACGTTACTTTGTAACATTGTAACCACAGCAGGCATGTGGGACACACGTTACTTTGTAACATTGTAACCACAACAGGCATGTGGGACACACACGTTACTTTGTAACATTGTAACCACAGCAGGCATGTGGGACACACACGTTACTTTGTAACATTGTAACCACAGCAGGCATGTGGGACACACACGTTACTTTGTAACATTGTAACCACAGCAGGCATGTGGGACACACACGTTACTTTGTAACATTGTAACCACAGCAGGCATGTAGGACACATACGTTACTTTGTAACATTGTAACCACAGCGGGCATGTGGGACACACACGTTACTTTGTAACATTGTAACCACAGGAGGCATGTGGGACAAACACGTTACTTTGTTTTCATGATAGAATATACTTCATATTCAACAACTCTTATAACACGTAAAACCACTAGAGGGTGTTGTCAAGGTGTTGTCAGGGTGTTGTCAAGTCCCTTTCAGTGTATTCTAGCAAGTTTCGAAAGAAAAAAATGTGGGTCGTATTTTGTGATCGCAAAATATGAGAGGAAGAAGTTATCATCTGACATTTCACACTAATAAATGTTATATTGTTGTGTAAGTTAAGGTTCACACCAATAAATGTTATATTGTTGTGTAAGTTAAGGTTCACACTAATAAATGTTATATTGTTGTGTAAGTTAAGGTTCACACTAATAAATGTTATATTGTTGTGTAAGTTAAGGTTCACACTAATAAATGTTATATTGTTGTGTAAGTTAAGGTTCACACTAATAAATGTTATATTGTTGTGTAAGTTAAGGTTCACACTAATAAATGTTATATTGTTGTGTAAGTTAAGGTTCACACTAATAAATGTTATATTGTTGTGTAAGTTAAGGTTCACACTAATAAATGTTATATTGTTGTGTAAGTTAAGGTTCACACTAATAAATGTTATATTGTTGTGTAAGTTAAGGTTCACACTAATAAATGTTATATTGTTGTGTAAGTTAAGGTTCACACTAATAAATGTTATATTGTTGTGTAAGTTAAGGTTCACACTAATAAATGTTATATTGTTGTGTAAGTTAAGGTTCACACTAATAAATGTTATATTGTTGTGTAAGTTAAGGTTCACACTAATAAATGTTATATTGTTGTGTAGTTGTTGTGTAAGTTAAGGTTCACACTAATAAATGTTATATTGTTGTGTAAGTTAAGGTTCACACTAATAAATGTTATATTGTTGTGTAAGTTAAGGTTCACACTAATAAATGTTATATTGTTGTGTAAGTTAAGGTTCACACTAATAAATGTTATATTGTTGTGTAAGTTAAGGTTCACACTAATAAATGTTATATTGTTGTGTAAGTTAAGGTTCACACTAATAAATGTTATATTGTTGTGTAAGTTAAGGTTCACACTAATAAATGTTATATTGTTGTGTAAGTTAAGGTTCACACTAATAAATGTTATATTGTTGTGTAAGTTAAGGTTCACACTAATAAATGTTATATTGTTGTGTAAGTTAAGGTTCACACTAATAAATGTTATATTGTTGTGTAAGTTAAGGTTCACACTAATAAATGTTATATTGTTGTGTAAGTTAAGGTTCACACTAATAAATGTTATATTGTTGTGTTAAGGTTCACACTAATAAATGTTATATTGTTGTGTAAGTTAAGGTTCACACTAATAAATGTTATATTGTTGTGTAAGTTAAGGTTCACACTAATAAATGTTATATTGTTGTGTAAGTTAGGTTCACACTAATAAATGTTATATTGTTGTGTAAGTTAAGGTTCACACTAATAAATGTTATATTGTTGTGTAAGTTAAGGTTCACACTAATAAATGTTATATTGTTGTGTAAGTTAAGGTTCACACTAATAAATGTTATATTGTTGTGTAAGTTAAGGTTCACACTAATAAATGTTATATTGTTGTGTAAGTTAAGGTTCACACTAATAAATGTTATATTGTTGTGTAAGTTAAGGTTCACACTAATAAATGTTATATTGTTGTGTAAGTTAAGGTTCACACTAATAAATGTTATATTGTTGTGTAAGTTAAGGTTCACACTAATAAATGTTATATTGTTGTGTAAGTTAAGGTTCACACTAATAAATGTTATATTGTTGTGTAAGTTAAGGTTCACACTAATAAATGTTATATTGTTGTGTAAGTTAAGGTTCACACTAATAAATGTTATATTGTTGTGTAAGTTAAGGTTCACACTAATAAATGTTATATTGTTGTGTAAGTTAAGGTTCACACTAATAAATGTTATATTGTTGTGTAAGTTAAGGTTCACACTAATAAATGTTATATTGTTGTGTAAGTTAAGGTTCACACTAATAAATGTTATATTGTTGTGTAAGTTAAGGTTCACACTAATAAATGTTATATTGTTGTGTAAGTTAAGGATCACACTAATAAATGTTATATTGTTGTGTAAGTTAAGGTTCACACTAATAAATGTTATATTGTTGTGTAAGTTAAGGTTCACACTAATAAATGTTATATTGTTGTGTAAGTTAAGGTTCACACTAATAAATGTTATATTGTTGTGTAAGTTAAGGTTCACACTAATAAATGTTATATTGTTGTGTAAGTTAAGGATCACACTAATAAATGTTATATTGTTGTGTAAGTTAAGGTTCACACTAATAAATGTTATATTGTTGTGTAAGTTAAGGTTCACACTAATAAATGTTATATTGTTGTGTAAGTTAAGGTTCACACTAATAAATGTTATATTGTTGTGTAAGTTAAGGTTCACACTAATAAATGTTATATTGTTGTGTAAGTTAAGGTTCACACTAAGAAATGTTATATTGTTGTGTAAGTTAAGGTTCACACTAAGAAATGTTATATTGTTGTGTAAGTTAAGGTTCACACTAATAAATGTTATATTGGTGTGTAAGTTAAGGTTCACACTAATAAATGTTATATTGTTGTGTAAGTTAAGGTTCACACTAATAAATGTTATATTGTTGTGTAAGTTAAGGTTCACACTAATAAATGTTATATTGTTGTGTAAGTTAAGGTTCACACTAATAAATGTTATATTGTTGTGTAAGTTAAGGTTCACACTAATAAATGTTATATTGTTGTGTAAGTTAAGGTTCACACTAATAAATGTTATATTGTTGTGTAAGTTAAGGTTCACACTAATAAATGTTATATTGGTGTGTAAGTTAAGGTTCACACTAATAAATGTTATATTGTTGTGTAAGTTAAGGTTCACACTAATAAATGTTATATTGTTGTGTAAGTTAAGGTTCACACTAATAAATGTTATATTGTTGTGTAAGTTAAGGTTCACACTAATAAATGTTATATTGTTGTGTAAGTTAAAGTTCACACTAATAAATGTTATATTGGTGTGTAAGTTAAGGTTCACACTAATAAATGTTATATTGTTGTGTAAGTTAAGGTTCACACTAATAAATGTTATATTGGTGTGTAAGTTAAGGTTCACACTAATAAATGTTATATTGTTGTGTAAGTTAAGGTTCACACTAATAAATGTTATATTGGTGTGTAAGTTAAGGTTCACACTAATAAATGTTATATTGTTGTGTAAGTTAAGGTTCACACTAATAAATGTTATATTGTTGTGTAAGTTAAGGTTCACACTAATAAATGTTATATTTATGTGTTTGTTAAGGGTGTGGTGTAACATAAAAATAACAAAGAATAGGATAAAAACATTGAAAGGATGGATGAGCAGCTAAAACAGGACAGATGAGCAGCTAAGACAGGACAGTTGAGCAACTAAGACAGGACAGATGAGCAGCTAAGACAGGACACATGAGCAACTAAGACAGGACACATGAGCAACTAAGACAGGATAGATGAGCAACTAAGACAGGACAGATGAGCAACTAAGACAGGACAGATGAGCAGCTAAGACAGGACACATGAGCAACTAAGACAGGACACATGAGCAGCTAAGACAGGACAGTTGAGCAACTAAGACAGGACAGATGAGCAGCTAAGACAGGACACATGAGCAACTAAGACAGGACACATGAACAACTAAGACAGGATAGATGAGCAACTAAGACAGGACAGATGAGCAACTAAGACAGGACAGATGAGCAGCTAAGACAGGACACATGAGCAACTAAGACAGGACACATGAGCAGCTAAGACAGGACAGATGAGCAACTAAGACAGGACACATGAGCAACTAAGACAGGATAGATGAGCAGGTAAGACAGGATATAAGATACAAATGATATGAAGTTCTACAAATATTCCACGTAGTTGGCAGTCTTATATGACAAGTTTAGTTTACAGAAATTGTAAAATATCACACGATTATATGAATGATAAAAATCGTCAGATTCAACAGTGACACAACAAAAGAAATATGAGAGAAGACAAATGTGAGAATGAAATAAGTAGGTGAGAAGTGATAAAAGTTGGATTTAACGAGGAAAACTTCTTGTTTTAGTCACAAATGTCTCTCTGACCTTGTACTGGTGGTCTGCTACCAAGGTCACGTACCAAATAATGCTATCACACATTTTCACGTTTAGTAGGTTTAATGAAAGTCATGCTGCGTGCGATAACACATTATCTTCCCTTGGCCAGCCACGAGTAACCAAAACCATGATTTGCGTTTGGTCTGTTACACACAGGTGGACGAAACTATATTTAAAAACTGACAAACTGATACAAATACCCAGACATAGAAAAAGTCATCTTTCACACGTCTACAAGCACCACAGACGAAGAACAGGAATTGTGTTCAGTAAAACTGTATTTATAAGTAAAAAATACCTGGACAGAATCTCTAAACAACTACAGTTAATGAGGTACTAGAATATGGAATAGAAACTACAAAGAGACGTCGGTGTAGACGTCAATGACAAGTGATTTAGTTTGGTTTATATATATATGTATATACCACTGAAGTGATATACCAAATTACAGACAAACAAACAGGCAGATTTAACGTGAACTTCATAAGATACATGTATTAATATACAACATATTATCACAGGGATACACATGACCGAGAATAACAATTTGTTATTGATAAATAATCACGGTCCTTGTTTAGTGAAACATTCTTACTGTGAATAGAAATACTTGTCTGTTTCTATGTATGTGTCACTACGTAACTACTATAATTATTACTGTGAATAGAAATACTTGTCTGTTTCTATGTATGTGTCACTACGTAACTACTATAATTATTACTGTGAATAGAAATACTTGTCTGTTTCTATGTATGTGTCACTACGTAACTACTATAATTATTACTGTGAATAGAAATACTTGTATGTTTCTATGTATGTGTCACTACGTAACTACTATAATTATTACTGTGAATAGAAATACTTGTATGTTTCGATGTATGTGTCACTACGTAACTACTATAATTATTACTGTGAATAGAAATACTTGTATGTTTCTATGTATGTGTCACTACGTAACTACTATAATTATTACTGTGAATAGAAATACTTGTATGTTTCGATGTATGTGTCACTACGTAACTACTATAATTATTACTGTGAATAGAAATACTTGTATGTTTCTATGTATGTGTCACTACGTAACTACTAGAATTACAGTACTCGAAGTACAATCGTTAAAAGACGATTTTCCTGTATTTCTCATCAAGGTTAAAGTTTTAAAAAATTGTATGATTCGATCACAGCACAAACATCGGAACAGAATTTCAGTCAAGCTGAAATAATACTTCACAACGTGATAGTAAAGACTCACTGTATTCTACACCCATTGATTAATACTTCACATCGTGATAGTAAAGACTCACTGTATTCTACACCCATTGATTAATACTTCACAACGTGATAGTAAAGACTCACTGTATTCTACACCCATTGATTAATACTTCACATCGTGATAGTAAAGACTCACTGTATTCTACACCCATTGATTAATACTTCACAACGTGATAGTAAAGACTCACTGTATTCTACACCCATTGATTAATACTTCACATCGTGATAGTAAAGACTCACTGTATTCTACACCCATTGATTAATACTTCACATCGTGATAGTAAAGACTCACTGTATTCTACACCCATTGATTAATACTTCACAACGTGATAGTAAAGACTCACTGTATTCTACACCCATTGATTAATACTTCACAACGTGATGGTAAAGACTCACTGTATTCTACACCCATTGATTAATACTTCACAACGTGGTGGTAAAGACTCACTCTATTCTACACCCATTGATAAAACTTCACAACGTGGTAGTAAAGACTCACTGTATTCTACACCCATTGATAAATACTTCACAAAGTGATAGTAAAGACTCACTCTATTCTACACCCATTGATTAATACTTCACAACGTGATAGTAAAGACTCTCTGTATTCTACACCCATTGATTAATACTTCACAACGTGATAGTAAAGACTCACTGTATTCTACACCCATTGATTAATACTTCACAACGTGATAGTAAAGACTCACTGTATTCTACACCCATTGATAAATACTTCACATCGTGATAGTAAAGACTCACTGTATTCTACACCCATTGATTAATACTTCACAACGTGATGGTAAAGACTCACTGTATTCTACACCCATTGATTAATACTTCACAACGTGATAGTAAAGACTCACTGTATTCTACACCCATTGATTAATACTTCACAACGTGATGGTAAAGACTCACTCTATTCTACACCCATTGATTAATACTTCACAACGTGATGGTAAAGACTCACTCTATTCTACACCCATTGATTAATATTTCACATCGTGATAGTAAAGACTCAGTGTATTCTACACCCATTGATTAATACTTCACAACGTGATTGTAAAGACTCACTCTATTCTACACCCATTGATTAATACTTCACATCGTGATAGTAAAGACTCACTGTATTCTACACCCATTGATTAATACTTCACAACGTGGTAGTAAAGACTCAATGTATTCTACACCCATTGATTAATACTTCACAACGTGATAGTAAAGACTCACTCTATTCTACACCCATTGATTAATACTTCACAACGTGATAGTAAAGACTCACTCTATTCTACACCCATTGATTAATATTTCACATCGTGATAGTAAAGACTCAGTGTATTCTACACCCATTGATTAATACTTCACAACGTGATTGTAAAGACTCACTCTATTCTACACCCATTGATTAATACTTCACATCGTGATAGTAAAGACTCACTGTATTCTACACCCATTGATTAATACTTCACAACGTGATGGTAAAGACTCTCTGTATTCTACACCCATTGATTAATACTTCACATCGTGATAGTAAAGACTCACTGTATTCTACACCCATTGATTAATACTTCACATCGTGATAGTAAAGACTCTCTGTATTCTACACCCATTGATTAATACTTCACAACGTGATAGTAAAGACTCACTGTATTCTACACCCATTGATTAATACTTCACAACGTGATAGTAAAGACTCACTGTATTCTACAACCATTGGTAAATACTTCACAACGTGGTAGTAAAGACTCACTGTATTCTACACCCATTGATAAATACTTCACAACGTGGTAGTAAAGACTCACTGTATTCTACACCCATTGATTAATACTTCACAACGTGATAGTAAAGACTCACTGTATTCTACACCCATTGATTAATACTTCACAACGTGATGGTAAAGACTCACTGTATTCTACACCCATTGATTAATACTTCACAACGTGATAGTAAAGACTCACTGTATTCTACACCCATTGATAAATACTTCACATCGTGATAGTAAAGACTCACTGTATTCTACACCCATTGATTAATACTTCACAACGTGATAGTAAAGACTCACTGTATTCTACACCCATTGATTAATACTTCACAACGTGATAGTAAAGACTCACTGTATTCTACACCCATTGATTAATACTTCACATCGTGATAGTAAAGACTCACTGTATTCTACACCCATTGATTAATACTTCACATCGTGATAGTAAAGACTCACTGTATTCTACACCCATTGATTAATACTTCACAACGTGATAGTAAAGACTCTCTGTATTCTACACCCATTGATAAATACTTCACAACGTGGTAGTAAAGACTCACTGTATTCTACACCCATTGATTAATACTTCACAACGTGGTAGTAAAGACTCACTGTATTCTACACACATTGATTAATACTTCACAACGTGATAGTAAAGACTCACTGTATTCTACACCCATTGATTAATACTTCACAACGTGATAGTAAAGACTCACTGTATTCTACACCATGAAATGATGATAGGTTCTCATTAAAATTACTTCTAGAAGAACTAAAAATGCACGTGTTAGTTGCTAACTGCTGTTGTAGTTAGGTTCAACAAATATAGAATATAAACAATAAGTCCACACAATTTCTGCTTTTGAATATTCGTGAACAGATTTTACAACTGACCATAACCCTTATAATAACCTCACAGTCTTAAACTGTGGGACACTATTTTTATTTTCTGTGGTAACGGGAAATGGCCCGCAGATGCACACCATTCACTCTGAACAAACAGTTGAAATAAAAGAAACGACAATAATAACTTACCTTCCTCGACATAAAACTGAACCACTGACTACAGTGTCAACAAAGACAGCAGTTAAATATATACGTATATATATGATATGAAAATAAGTTAATAGTAAAAACAGTACTGTTGTTTAGGTTTTTGACTCCTGACCATGTGTTTTCGTTAAAATATAGTGTATCTACTCAAAAACAGAATGGAAGATTAAAGACATTGACTCTTCCGAATATGATTTACGATTTTCCCACAGATCACGGTGGGCAAAGCACAGATAGCCAGCAAGCACACTGTGTAACCTAAGTGGGCAAAGCACAGATAGCCAGCAAGCACACTGTGTAACCTAATTTTAAACAACAAAAGATGCAGTGATAAGACTTCTTGTTAACCGTTCTATTTCTGTATGTTTTGAAACAATTAAATCTGAAGACTGGCATTATGACTAGTCACTTTGAGAATAAACAATTACACACAGATCTGACTACAGATCCATACTACACTGGTACTGACGCACGGATCTGACTACAGATCCATACTACACTGGTACTGACGCACGGATCTGGCTACAGATCGATTTTCCTTTACTGTAACTCCACGTGTTGTAGCCCGCAAGATTTTACTTGTTCTTGTATTATCTGTACAGTTGTTTACATACGTTTTAATTGCAAAAGAGATCGAGAAAGATACACAAATTATCGTCGGCTGTATCTTCTGATTCCAGATTATCGTCGGCTTATCGTGTGATTCCTGTTCAATAAATAACAATAGCTGATATATTGCTGTTTTTATAAGTAGTAGTGCATAATGAATTTGATAATATAAATGGAACAGTAGGCATAATCAACATTCTTTGTGTCGGATCTATGTTTAAACATAGGACACCCCTCTTTTAAATATTTTGGACCCGCCCCTCAACTTATATAAAAAAAATGGCATCTGTTGAATGAAGCAGTATCGTCGAGAAACCTACAGTAGTGTAATACTATTATTAAATTGACGTTAAATACAGTCAACAGCTGAACTTGTTTAAGTTGAATTAACAGTATAACACGTGTTAATATACATCTAAGTCAACAGTACATCACTGACGCATTTATGCTTTCTCAACAGTACGCATACATCTTTATAACAACAGTATATAATTTGCGTATTTTTTACCGAGGAGTCAACAATAAGCCTTGTTTGAGTTTCATAAGTACCGTCTGTACACGTCTCATTATCAGATGATAGAGAAAATGATTCCACCATCAAACACGTGACTTCCTGATCAATGCCAGTTAGAGAATTGTTCTATTCTAAACTGCATTTTAATAGAGATAAATAAGGTAGGTGTCAGGACACCTAACAAGACAGACAGTTTCAACTATCACATTTCCCAAACGTTTTAATGGGTAAAAAAACGTGAAGTTTATTATCAGTATTCGACAAGATTATATAAAATTAATGACCTACACTTACCCAAATGACAAGTCAAATGGTCAAGCAGCGATTTGGGTGGACTGTTAACTCGTTCGATCTTTCTATAATTCCCATTCGTGCTTTTTTAGCACTTTAACTTGAATACACCTTACAGTAGCACGAGCCTAATCATGCACGAGAGGTTACAGTAGCACGGGCCTAATCATGCACGAGAGGTTACAGTAGCACGGGCCTGATCATGCACGAGAGGTTACAGTAGCACGGGCCTAATCATGCACGAGAGGTTACAGTAGCATGGGCCTGATCATGCACGAGAGGGTACAGTAGCACGGGCCTAATCATGCACGAGAGGTTACAGTAGCACGGGCCTGATCATGCACGAGAGGTTACAATAGCACAGGCCTAATCATGCGTGAGAGGAAAACCAAACTTAATAATCTGAGTGGCTTTAATATTGAACTTACATGTTTTTATTATCACACTAAGGAACAATGTAAAATACGACATATTTTTTCTAACGACTGTACTGACTGTCTCGTGTACTTTTGTAGCATCATTAAAACCTTTAGAAGAAGAAGGAAACATTGAGTTCGAGAGTTTCTCATTACTTGTTTCTATGGTTAAAAACAACAATATTATAAAACTAGCATTTTAAACTAAATCAAAACGTTCATATGACTAATCGAAAACACATATCTTTAAGAGATGGGCTAATATTTCATTAACTATAAAGAGTTCTTTCTGATTTACCAAGCCACACAAGCGGCTACAACGATTTCTGTTACTAATTTTGGAACTAACAGACAACAAGCATGGGACCAGAACCCACTGTCCTCTCTTTGACTACTCTAATCCAATAGTGAGCTTTGACCATCATTCCGATAACATCTCTACGGTCCCAAAATACAGTAGCAGAACGTACATCAGTACCCTTGGGTTTACAAACCGCCACGCCTGGCTCTATTATTAAAAGAACAGCTTGATACGACTTTAAACGTAAGTATTAAAGTAACACACTATTGAACTCTTAAAGACATTTGGAAGTAAAAATGAGAATCCCAAATATGTCACAGATCATATTTGTTATTAAGGTGGTTCAGAGGTTCACTTCTGAGCTAAATATCGGGATTCGATCCTCACTCTAGGCATAACACAGATAACCATCTTACAGCTTTGTGTTAAAAAAAACTAATTGTTAACACTAAACACCAAGAACAATCATTTCAAAACATAATACAGGGTGCCCCAAAAAATGTATACACACTTTGAATGGTTTTAACTCACTCAAACTTTCTTTTTTTTTCAAAACTAAGTTTTGATAAAAGGAAATGTATCTTAAAGTGTTACTAGAAGTGTAAGGAAGGTTCAGAAGGAGTTTTAAATAGATCTACCAGCATGACTCACCATTACTCGCATCAGAGATAAGTTTGAAACAAATAAAACTCTTCAAGATGTCCATAAAGAGTCGTTATAGAAGACGCGATCATCCACCAGTCCCACACGAGAAGTAGAGCTGTTGGAAAGTCTCCACCGATCTCCAAGAAAATCTGTCCGTGAGACAGGAATCCCAAAATCCAGCGTCCAACGCATATTGAAGAAGGTTCATTGGAAAAGTTTTATTCTGTCATTAGTCCGCGCCCTCAGTGAAGATAATCCTGACCAGAGTGTTGAATTTTGTGAGTGGTACCTTGTAAACTCTGCAGAGGATGCGCAGTTTCCAAACAAGATTGTCTGGAGCGAAGAGGCCACATTTACGTTAAATGGCTCAGTTAATCACCACAATTACACCTACTTGGCACCTCAGAACCCGTATGTTACGGTTGAACACCACGTAAACTTACCAGGGGTTCTTAGGTGTCGATTATCAGCGTTGGGTGTAATTGGACCATTCTTTTTCGAAAACACAGTCACTGGTCTCGTTTATCTGCGAGAATCTGTCGTGCCACGCATTGAGAGCAATTTGGAGATGAGGAGTCTTATTTCCAACAAGATGGAGCCCCTCCTCACTACCATCGTAATGTGAGGACCTATCTTGACGAACAGATGGATTGAGAGAAGAGGTAGCACTGAATTTCCTTCACCAGACCTCACACCTCTGGACTTTTTTTTTATGGGGATACGCCAAAGATAAGGTTTATAGCACAAAACCTGCAACAATCAATGAGCTGAGAGCAGTAATTGAAAGAGAATGCACCTAAATACCAAATGAAGTGATTCAAAAAGTTTGGAATTCCATCTGTCCGCGTTGTCAGCAGTGTCTGAAAGTTCATCAGTTTGACAGCTGCCACACCTCAAAAGATTCTACACTTGTCTTCTTAAACTTGGATTATAAAACCTCGATGTATCTTTATAAACACTGTATTTATAATCATTCAAAGTGTGTGTACATTTTTTTGGGACATCCTATATGACTCAAACTACTTAGTACCGTCACTTTAAGACCTAACATACATCAAACTACTTAGTACCGTCCCTTTAAGACCTAGCATACATCAAACTACTTAGTACCGTCACTTTAATACCTAACATACATCAAACTACTTAGTTCCGTCACTTTAAGACCTAACATACATCAAACTACTTAGTTCCGTCACTTTAAGACCTAGCATACATCAAACTACTTAGTACCGTCACTTTAAGACCTAGCATACATCAAACTACTTAGTTCCGTCACTTTAAGACCTAACATACATCAAACTACTTAGTTCCGTCACTTTAAGACCTAGCATACATCAAACTACTTAGTTCCGTCCCTTTAATACCTAACATACATCAAACTACTTAGTACCGTCACTTTAATACCTAACATACATCAAACTACTTAGTACCGTCCCTTTAAGACCTAACATACATCAAACTACTTAGTACCGTCACTTTAAGACCTAGCATACATCAAACTACTTAGTTCCGTCACTTTAAGACCTAACATACATCAAACTACTTAGTACCGTCACTTTAATACCTGGCATACATCAAACTACTTAGGTACCGTCACTTTAATACCTAACATACATCAAACTACTTGGTACCGTCACTTTAATACCTAACATACATCAGGCTACTTAGTACCGTCACTTTAATACCTAGCATACATCAAACTACTTGGTACCGTCACTTTACCTGGCATACATCAAACTACTTAGTTCCGTCACTTTAAGACCTAACATACATCAAACTACTTAGTACCGTCACTTTAATACCTAGCATACATCAAACTACTTAGTACCGTCACTTTAATACCTAACATACATCAAACTACTTAGTACCGTCACTTTAATACCTAACATACATCAAACTACTTAGTACCGTCACTTTAATACCTAACATACATCAAACTACTTAGTACCGTCACTTTAATACCTAACATACATCAAACTACTTGGTTCCGTCACTTTAGGACCTAGCGTACGTTAAACTACTTGGTGCCGTCACTTTAAGACCTAGCATACATCAAACTACTTAGTTCCGCCACTTTAAGACCTAACATACATCAAACTACTTAGTTCCGTCACTTTAAGACCTAGCATACATCAAACTACTTAGTACCGTCCCTTTAATACCTAGCATACATCAAACTACTTAGTACCGTCCTTTAAGACCTAACATACATCAAACTACTTAGTACCGTCACTTTAATACCTAACATACAAACTACTTGGTACCGTTATTTAATACCTAACATACATCAAACTACTTAGTACCGTCACTTTAAGACCTAGCATACATCAAACTACTTAGTACCGTCACTTTAATACCTAACCTACATCAAACTACTTAGTACCGTCCCTTTAAGACCTAACATACATCAAACTACTTAGTTCCGTCACTTTAAGACCTAGCATACATCAAACTACTTAGTTCCGTCACTTTAAGACCTAGCATACATCAAACTACTTAGTACCGTCCCTTTAAGACCTAGCATACATCAAACTACTTAGTTCCGTCACTTTAAGACCTATCATACATCAAACTACTTAGTACCGTCCCTTTAATACCTAACATACATCAAACTACTTAGTACCGTCCCTTTAAGACCTAACATACATCAAACTACTTAGTACCGTCACTTTAAGACCTAGCATACATCAAACTACTTAGTTCCGTCACTTTAAGACCTAGCATACATCAAACTACTTAGTACCGTCCCTTTAAGACCTAGCATACATCAAACTACTTAGTTCCGTCACTTTAAGACCTAACATACATCAAACTACTTAGTTCCGTCACTTTAAGACCTAGCATACATCAAACTACTTAGTACCGTCCCTTTAATACCTAACATACATCAAACTACTTAGTACCGTCACTTTAATACCTAACATACATCAAACTACTTAGTACCGTCCCTTTAATACCTAACATACATCAAACTACTTAGTACCGTCACTTTAAGACCTAGCATACATCAAACTACTTAGTTCCGTCACTTTAAGACCTAACATACATCAAACTACTTAGTACCGTCACTTTAATACCTAGCATACATCAAACTACTTAGTACCGTCACTTTAATACCTAACATACATCAAACTACTTGGTACCGTCACTTTGCCTAACATACATCAAACTACTTAGTACCGTCACTTTAATACCTAGCATACATCAAACTACTTAGTACCGTCACTTTAAGACCTAGCATACATCAAACTACTTAGTTCCGTCACTTTAAGACCTAGCATACATCAAACTACTTAGTACCGTCACTTTAATACCTAACATACATCAAACTACTTAGTACCGTCACTTTAATACCTAACATACATCAAACTACTTAGTACCGTCACTTTAATACCTAACATACATCAAACTACTTAGTACCGTCACTTTAATACCTAACATACATCAAACTACTTAGTTCCGTCACTTTAAGACCTAGCATACATCAAACTACTTAGTACCGTCACTTTAAGACCTAGCATACATCAAACTACTTAGTTCCGTCACTTTAAGACCTAACATACATCAAACTACTTAGTTCCGTCACTTTAAGACCTAGCATACATCAAACTACTTAGTACCGTCCCTTTAATACCTAGCATACATCAAACTACTTAGTACCGTCCCTTTAAGACCTAACATACATCAAACTACTTAGTACCGTCACTTTAATACCTAACATACAAACTACTTAGTACCGTTACTTTAATACCTAACATACATCAAACTACTTAGTACCGTCACTTTAAGACCTAGCATACATCAAACTACTTAGTACCGTCACTTTAATACCTAACCTACATCAAACTACTTAGTACCGTCCCTTTAAGACCTAACATACATCAAACTACTTAGTTCCGTCACTTTAAGACCTAGCATACATCAAACTACTTAGTTCCGTCACTTTAAGACCTAGCATACATCAAACTACTTAGTACCGTCCCTTTAAGACCTAGCATACATCAAACTACTTAGTTCCGTCACTTTAAGACCTAGCATACATCAAACTACTTAGTACCGTCCCTTTAATACCTAGCATACATCAAACTACTTAGTACCGTCCCTTTAAGACCTAACATACATCAAACTACTTAGTACCGTCCCTTTAAGACCTAACATACATCAAACTACTTAGTACCGTCACTTTAAGACCTAGCATACATCAAACTACTTAGTTCCGTCACTTTAAGACCTAGCATACATCAAACTACTTAGTACCGTCCCTTTAAGACCTAGCATACATCAAACTACTTGGTTCCGTCACTTTAAGACCTAACATACATCAAACTACTTAGTTCCGTCACTTTAAGACCTAGCATACATCAAACTACTTAGTACCGTCCCTTTAATACCTAACATACATCAAACTACTTAGTACCGTCACTTTAATACCTAACATACATCAAACTACTTAGTACCGTCCCTTTAAGACCTAACATACATCAAACTACTTAGTACCGTCACTTTAATACCTAACATACATCAAACTACTTAGTACCGTCACTTTAAGACCTAGCATACATCAAACTACTTAGTGCCGTCACTTTAATACCTAACATACATCAGGCTACTTGGTACCGTCACTTTAATACCTAACATACATCAAACTACTTGGTTCCGTCACTTTAAGACCTAGCATACATCAAACTACTTGGTACCGTCCCTTTAAGACCTGGCATACATCAAACTACTTGGTTCCGTCACTTTAAGGACCTAGCATACATCAAACTACTTGGTGCCGTCACTTTAATACCTAACATACATCAAACTACTTGGTACCGTCACTTTAAGACCTAGCATACATCAAACTACTTGGTACCGTCACTTTAAGACCTAACATACATCAAACTACTTAGTTCCATCACTTTAAGACCTAACATACATCAAACTACTTAGTTCCGTCACTTTAAGACCTAACATACATCAAACTACTTAGTACCGTCACTTTAAGACCTAACATACATCAAACTACTTAGTACCGTCACTTTAAGACCTAGCATACATCAAGCTACTTAGTTCCGTCACTTTAAGACCTAGCATACATCAAACTACTTAGTTCCGTCACTTTAAGACCTAACATACATCAAACTACTTAGTTCCGTCACTTTAAGACCTAACATACATCAAACTACTTAGTTCCGTCACTTTAAGACCTAACATACATCAAACTACTTAGTTCCGTCACTTTAAGACCTAACATACATCAAACTACTTAGTACCGTCACTTTAAGACCTAGCATACATCAAACTACTTAGTACCGTCCCTTTAAGACCTAGCATACATCAAACTACTTAGTACCGTCCCTTTAAGACCTAGCATACATCAAACTACTTAGTACCGTCCCTTTAAGACCGTAGATACTTCAAAGTATTAAGTTTCGTTTGTCTGATAGTTTAGCTACACAATAGGCTATCTGTGTTCTGCCCGCTCTGCCAAAGGTGGAACAAACAATTAATATCGGAACTTTACGATTTCACATACGTCAGAATACTTTGTACCGTCGGTATAAAAGTTTCCACACTTCAAACTACAACCCTTTGTACCGTTTCCTTACGAAATCGCATATTTCAAGCTAGTTAACACTGTCAATTTAAAAACTCGCATCCCGAACACTAACCTTGGATCCTCAGAAATACAGTTGGACCAACTAAGAACGGACAGGTCTATTTTAGTACCTATATTATGCACAGACTTCTCGCCACTGATGGGCCTTTAATACCAAATTTATATATATATATATCAAAATCTAATATCTGTTAACATACAGTTCACTTATTTCCCAAGATCTAATACCCGCTAATACAATGATCACATTTCCCAGAATCCAATATCCACTAATATAACGTTCACTTATTTCCCAAGATCTAATACCCGCTAATACAATGATCACATTTCCCAGAATCCAATATCCACTAATATAACGTTCACGTATTTTCCAAGATCTAATATCCGCTAATATAACGTTCACGTATTTTCCAAGATCTAATATCCGCTAATATTTTATTTCAAAATTCAATATTTATTAACACAGATAACACATATATCCAAAAGTCCAATTTTTGTTAATATAAAGCGTATATGTATTTGACTATTGGACACTCAGTACAATGAAGTGTTAAATCATATTTACAAACACGAACATTTCAAATTCTGGTTAATTTTAATAATATAACCGAAAAAGTGAAGTAAGTGGGGTTGGTTTAAAAGCAAACATGTCCCAGAACAAACGGGCCAATGAACAACGCCTTGGCACACACAAACGGGCCAATGAACAACGCCTTGGAACACACACCATACACAATTATTTTTGTCATTATATTACAAACTGTGTAAGCAAACACAACACCACGGGCGGGCCTCACACAACGAACATACCACTAGGTGGAGCTGACTTGTGTGAAGGAACAGATTAAAAATTAAGCTACACAAAGTGACTGCGTAGCAAATAACTCAATTATCTCTCAGTTGTTTCCATCGCCCACTTAAGTGATTAAAAACTAAAGCTGTTTGTAACACCCCAAGTCGGATGTCTTCATTATCTTCTCCAGATATCCGGTTCGTTACTTCAAAATGCAAGGCTATAATAATTTTAAATGTTTATCAATCTGTATGAATTACGTCAGTTTCAAGTGTATAATACTATATTATGTATGTTATCTAAAAAGTGTTTGTCTTTAAGCAACTATTTTGTACTAGTTTTTTATGTACTAGCCTGAGGACATCTTCAGTCAAGTTGAGGTGCCGACTACAATGTACAGTTTAATAAACAATCTTAATATATCATTCATATCAGGGCAAAGAGTGCTCCTCCCTAACTAGTACAGCGGTAAATCTACGGATTTGCAACGTTAATATTAGGGGTTCGATTCCCCTCGGTGAACTCAGAAGATAGCCCGATGGATTGGCTATACGAAAACACACACATTTTGTATATTTCTACAAGAATACCTTCTTAGAATTCTTCCAATATCAAAACTGAGATCATAACGACACGTGCAATGCAAATCATTCGAAAAACGTTCTGACATAACGTTCACCATACAAACTGACTGAGAAGATTGGCTGCTTCAAGTAAAGTGTTTGATATACAAATGTTGAATGAATATGTCTTACCGGTCTGGTAGCTTTAAGTAAGGTTTGATATACAAAGGTTGAATGAATAGGTTTTACTAGTTTGGTTTCTTTACGTAAGGTGTTTGATATACAATGGTTGAATGAATAAGTCTTACCGGTCTGGTAGCTTTAAGTAAAGTTTGATATACAAAGGTTGAATGAATAGGTTTTACTAGTTTGGTTTCTTTACGTAAGGTGTTTGATATACAATGGTTGAATGAATAAGTCTTACCGGTCTGGTAGCTTTAAGTAAAGTTTGATATACAAAGGTTGAATGAATAGGTTTTACTAGTTTGGTTTCTTTACGTAAGGTGTTTTGATATACAATGGTTGAATGGATAAGTTTTACTAGTTTGGTTTCTTTACGTAAAGTGTTTGATATACAAAGGTTGAATGAATAGGTTTTGCTAGTTTGGTTTCTTTACGTAAAGTGTTTGATATACAATGGTTGAATGAATAAGTTTTACTAGTTTGGTTTCTTTACGTAAAGTGTTTGATATACAATGGTTGAATGAATAGGTTTTACTAGTTTGGTTTCTTTACGTAAGGTGTTTTGATATACAATGGTTGAATGAATAGGTTTTACTAGTTTGGTTTCTTTACGTAAGGTGTTTTGATATACAATGGTTGAATGAATAGGTTTTACTAGTTTGGTTTCTTTACGTAAAGTGTTTGATATACAATGGTTGAATGAATAGGTTTTACTAGTTTGGTTTCTTTACGTAAGGTGTTTTGATATACAATGGTTGAATGAATAGGTTTTACTAGTTTGGTTTCTTTACGTAAAGTGTTTGATATACAAAGGTTGAATGAATAGGTTTTACTAGTTTGGTAGCTTTAAGTAAAGTTTGATATACAAAGGTTGAATGAATAGGTTTTACTAGTTTGGTTTCTTTACGTAAAGTGTTTGATATACAATGGTTGAATGAATAGGTTTTACTAGTTTGGTAGCTTTAAGTAAAGTTTGATATACAAAGGTTGAATGAATAGGTTTTACTAGTTTGGTTTCTTTACGTAAAGTGTTTGATATACAATGGTTGAATGAATAGGTTTTACTAGTTTGGTAGCTTTAAGTAAAGTTTGATATACAAAGGTTGAATGAATAGGTTTTACTAGTTTGGTTTCTTTACGTAAAGTGTTTGATATACATTGGTTGAATGAATAAGTTTTACCGGTTTGGTAGCTTTAAGTAAAGTTTGATATACAAAGGTTGAATGAATAGGTTTTACTAGTTTGGTTTCTTTACGTAAAGTGTTGGATATACAAATGTTGAATGAATAAGTTTTACTAGTTTGGTTTCTTCACGTAAAATGTTTGATATACAATGGTTGAATGAATAAGTTTTACTAGTTTGGTTTCTTTAAGTAAAGTGTTTAATATTTTAAAACTGAGTGAACAAGTTTTCGAAGACACTGATTTGAAAAAAAAAAAAAAACTGTGAGAGAATTGTTGAGATCTGATTTAATATCTGTAAGATGGAAGTCAAAATCAGTAAGTGAAGTCTGGGTTTGTGTCGACACAAATCGCTCCATAAGTAACAAAACTGTTTCTATGCAACCTATACTGTTGTCCTATTAAGCGTGAAATGAAAGCGGCATGCTGATACCAATATGAAGGCGGTTTTAGCAACTTGCCTTCGATCCGGGAATTTTGGGGCGTGAACGATGAAACGCGTGCGTTTCCATGGTTTTAAATAACATCAAAGCGTTAATTCGAAAAGCCGCTACGTTTTAAAATTCAGTAGCTTGATAAATCGTCAGCTAGCTTAACTTGTTAGAAACACCGAACATTCCAAGGGCTTCCGAAACGTTGTAACTTCGAGTTTCAAGTTTAGTGGATTATGAAATGGCTGAACTTGCTAATACCTTCGTCAGTGCTGCTATATTTCATCACCTTAACATCACGTACTATTTTACTTCTATATATAATGATAGTCCTATCACTGGACTGAGTAGTCCAATCTAAGTGAAGCTGACTTTCGTCGTATTTTAAGCCTTGGAGACAAAATAAGAAATTGGCGGGAACAGTTATGTACTCTTGCCGAGAGAGTGGATAAAAGAAATTACTTAACTTACAAATACCATTAGAAATGATTACACACTTCCAGATTCGTAAGCGAAACTCCACTAATTAAGTAAATCATAGATTAAAAATAATTTTTATGTTATTATTTTCGCTTCACTAGATTTTTCTGTTTTGACGTAACTAATGTTGAAGTGATACATTATACAACTGTCGATAGTTGTTTTATTTATAGTAAGAGAGATGTCTGTCTGTTAGTTTAAGCCAAACTATTTCTTAATATAATATTACAATCAGTGTATCTTATGTCTCTTTCTTTTTTTGTTCGGCCTAAGTGAAAGGTCAGGATGGTCACGTTTCTTGAACGTAACTATTTTCACCAAACCTCACAGTGTTTGTTTATTTGTCTTTATGTAATATCACTTACTATTGTTGCCTTCCATTGCACAGATATTAAAATAAATTGGATCTTAAAATTTTATCACAGTCTTTTGTTGTCCATGTGCTTTTTAATTGGTTGTTCCATAAAAAATAAAGGGACAAAAAACACACTAAAAGCTCTCTCGTCAAACGATATCCACTAAAATATAAACATGGAACACAATATAACTAAAATGTAATCAGAAAATATAAAGTAATAGAAGGGAAGGGCTTCACATAACATAGAGGTCACGAGTATTTCTATCCAAACAGCGGACGAAGGATCACAGTACACACGTGATGTAACAATTCCTGCACACGTGCATCTGCCTGACATTAAAAGTATGGACATTTCATCCATAACTGGTGAAAGGATCAACCTGAGCGCGTGCAGCTGTTTAGCATCAAGGGTATGAATACTTGTGTCACAATGACTGATAACTTCACAAGTTATTAATCATACAAGTGTGTGGGGAGACGGAGAAGGATCCCTACCACCACGAGCTGGTGTGTCTTGTTTACGTTTAACATGAATTAATATTCTTATGTAAATACTAGGAAGTTACAAAAATTGCGAAAAAATCACAAGATTTTCACCATTAGATGGTTTTAAAACTTCAACATTTTCTAGGATGGTGTCAATTGTGATAACAAGTTACGTCCACGAATTCTGACATAAAAATACCGAAGCTCGCGAGCGGCTTGTTTTTAAAACAAACACGCGCTATAAAGCAGGTTGGCTAACATAAAGAGACACTAAAAACAACAGTGAAATACCACCAGTGAAGTGACGTCATTGTTCCATGAACTAAGAAACACATATACCAAAAGCTAACCCAACAAAGAAGGTACACTTTATTATTGTTACCTAAGTAATAACTTAAGCCTTATCTGACGCATTCTTTCTAATCTTAAACATTTGTATAGAGAATTTCTCATTTCTGTCACGTAAAAATGAAGTGGACAGTTCTGCGAGTTTTTTAACCAGTATTACGAGGAGCGTTCAGTCGAGGGGAGGATCCCCCATTGTTTAGATGTGCACGTCTTCCTTAGGGTAGAGTCCCCATGACTTCCGTTTATGTGATGAAAGAGATTACTAGAAAACTAGATTTGGACAGCTCACGATCACGCACAAGCGAAATGTCCATGAATTCGACGTATTTACACAAGTTAAACTTTTAAATTAACCAGTGAAGCACATCAGTGTCAGTTCTCATTTACATATTTATACAGCTAGTTGCTTAATTAGGGTTCCTTTCACATATCTTGAAAAATTGATAAGAACAGTGTGTAGTTAAGTGTGAAAAAGCGATAACTAACACATTCACACGACTAGTGTGTACAGCTGAAACATAAAAAAAATAAAAATATCCGGAAATTACTTTGGCAGAATTGTGTATTTGTAATCAAAGACGTATAACAAAGGTTATAATTGTAAATTATATACATACATTTACGTTCTCAATTTAGATAAACCCTTAGGTCAAAAAAGAAATAAGTTAATCATAAATAATAAACACGTCTACAGTGAGGCTCTAAAGACAGGAAGATAATTTATATTTTGCTTTCAAGTTAAGCTTAGTTTAGGCCTACAACCTTGAGTATATTTTGAAATGTCAGATACTTTGACCTAAGAAAGTATAACACATATTTAAATATAAACTGAAAGAAAGTAAACTGTATTATATTAATTAATACTCTGGTATCCTCATGGTTAACAATGTTTTCAGGTATCTTCACGGTTAACGATGAACTTCGACTTGGCGAATCAGTTTCTTTTTTTGGGGGGAGGGGGGGTTTATAAATGTCATCTGCTGTCATCTTTTCAATTATATTTCCAAAACCGTTGGTAACAATTCTGCCACCGAAGCCCCGCCGTGGCACAGCTGCATATCTCCGCCGGACTCACACCGCTAGAAGAGTTTCCATATCCACGGTACAGAGTACACATAGCCCATTTGTCCTCAATTGCAAACAAAGTGACACTGAAATCATCTCTAATCATACGACGTTGCTGAATTACAAATTTTTATTATCATATGATTGGTGTTTTTCTGGACAAAGTTTCTTGTTATTTGTTTTGTGGTTATAGTTATTACATAACTGGTGTTTTGCTGGACAAAGCTTGTTGTTTATTTTATGGTTATTGTTATTACATGCCTGGTGTTTTGCTGGAAAAAGTTGCTTGTTATTTATTTTATGGTTATTGTTATTACATGACTGGTGTTTTTCTGGACAAAGTTTCTTGTTATTTGTTTTGTGGTTATTGTTATTACATGACTGGTGTTTTGCTGGACAAAGTTGCTTGTTATTTATTTTATGGTTATAGTTATTACATGACTGGTGTTTTGCTAGACAAAGTTGCTTGTTATTTCTTTTATGGTTATTGTTATTACATGACTGGTGTTTTGCTGGACAAAGTTGCTTGTTATTTCTTTTATGGTTATTGTTATTACATGACTGGTGTTTTGCTGGACAAAGTTGCTTGTTATTTCTTTTATGGTTATTGTTATTACATGACTGGTGTTTTGCTGGATAGTTTCTTGTTATTTATTTTATGGTTATTGTTATTACATGGCTGGTGTTTTGCTGGACAAAGTTGCTTGTTATTTCTTTTATGGTTATTGTTATTACATGACTGGTGTTTTTCTGGACAAAGTTTCTTGTTATTTGTTTTGTGGTTATTGTTATTACATGACTGGTGTTTTGCTGGACAAAGTTGCTTGTTATTTCTTTTATGGTTATTGTTATTACATGACTGGTGTTTTGCTGGATAGTTTCTTGTTATTTATTTTATGGTTATTGTTATTACATGGCTGGTGTTTTGCTGGACAAAGTTGCTTGTTATTTCTTTTATGGTTATTGTTATTACATGACTGGTGTTTTTCTGGACAAAGTTTCTTGTTATTTGTTTTGTGGTTATTGTTATTACATGACTGGTGTTTTGCTGGACAAAGTTGCTTGTTATTTCTTTTATGGTTATTGTTATTACATGACTGGTGTTTTTCTGGACAAAGTTTCTTGTTAGTTGTTTTGTGGTTATTGTTATTACATGACTGGTGTTTTTCTGGACAAAGTTTCTTGTTATTTGTTTTGTGGTTATTGTTATTACATGACCGGTGTTTTGCTGGACAAAGTTGCTTTGTTATTTCTTTTATGGTTATTGTTATTACATGGCTGGTGTTTTGCTGGACAAAGTTGCTTGTTATTTCTTTTATGGTTATTGTTATTACATGACTGGTGTTTTTCTGGACAAAGTTTCTTGTTATTTGTTTTGTGGTTATTGTTATTACATGACCGGTGTTTTGCTGGACAAAGTTGCTTGTTATTTCTTTTATGGTTATTGTTATTACATGGCTGGTGTTTTGCTGGACAAAGTTGCTTGTTATTTCTTTTATGGTTATAGTTATTACATGACTGGTGTTTTGCTGGACAAAGTTGCTTGTTATTTCTTTTATGGTTATTGTTATTACATGACTGGTGTTTTCTGGACAAAGTTTCTTGTTATTTGTTTTGTGGTTATTGTTATTACATGACTGGTGTTTTGCTGGACAAAGTTTCTTGTTATTTCTTTTATGGTTATTGTTATTACATGGCTGGTGTTTTGCTAGACAAAGTTGCTTGTTATTTCTTTTATGGTTATTGTTATTACATGACTGGTGTTTTGCTGGATAGTTTCTTGTTATTTATTTTATGGTTATAGTTATTACATGACTGGTGTTTTGCTGGACAAAGTTTCTTGTTATTTATTTTACGTTTATTGTTATTACATGACCGGTGTTTTGCTGGATAGTTTCTTATTGTTTCTTTTATGGTTGTTGTTATTACATGACTGGTGTTTTGCTGGACAAAGTTTCTTGTTATTTGTTTTGTGGTTATAGTTATTACATAACTGGTGTTTTGCTGGACAAAGCTTGTTGTTTATTTTATGGTTATTGTTATTACATGACTGGTGTTTTGCTGGACAAAGTTGCTTGTTATTTCTTTTATGGTTATTGTTATTACATGACTGGTGTTTTGCTGGAAAAAGTTGCTTGTTATTTATTTTATGGTTATTGTTATTACATGGCTGGTGTTTTGCTGGACAAAGTTTCTTGTTATTTGTTTTGTGGTTATTGTTATTACATGACCGGTGTTTTGCTGGACAAAGTTGCTTGTTATTTCTTTTATGGTTATAGCTATTACATGACCGGTGTTTTGCTGGACAAAGTTGCTTGTTATTTCTTTTATGGTTATAGTTATTACATGACTGGTGTTTTGCTAGACAAAGTTGCTTGTTATTTCTTTTATGGTTATTGTTATTACATGACTGGTGTTTTGCTGGACAAAGTTGCTTGTTATTTCTTTTATGGTTATTGTTATTACATGACTGGTGTTTTTCTGGACAAAGTTTCTTGTTATTTGTTTTGTGGTTATTGTTATTACATGACCGGTGTTTTGCTGGACAAAGTTGCTTGTTATTTCTTTTATGGTTATAGTTATTACATGACTGGTGTTTTGCTAGACAAAGTTGCTTGTTATTTCTTTATGGTTATTGTTATTACATGACTGGTGTTTTGCTGGACAAAGTTGCTTGTTATTTCTTTTATGGTTATTGTTATTACATGACTGGTGTTTTTCTGGACAAAGTTTCTTGTTAGTTGTTTTGTGGTTATTGTTATTACATGACTGGTGTTTTTCTGGACAAAGTTTCTTGTTATTTGTTTTGTGGTTATTGTTATTACATGACCGGTGTTTTGCTGGACAAAGTTGCTTGTTATTTCTTTTATGGTTATTGTTATTACATGGCTGGTGTTTTGCTGGACAAAGTTGCTTGTTATTTCTTTTATGGTTATAGTTATTACATGACTGGTGTTTTGCTGGACAAAGTTGCTTGTTATTTCTTTTATGGTTATTGTTATTACATGACTGGTGTTTTTCTGGACAAAGTTTCTTGTTATTTGTTTTGTGGTTATTGTTATTACATGACCGGTGTTTTGCTGGACAAAGTTGCTTGTTATTTCTTTTATGGTTATTGTTATTACATGGCTGGTGTTTTGCTGGACAAAGTTGCTTGTTATTTCTTTTATGGTTATAGTTATTACATGACTGGTGTTTTGCTGGACAAAGTTGCTTGTTATTTCTTTTATGGTTATTGTTATTACATGACTGGTGTTTTTCTGGACAAAGTTTCTTGTTATTTGTTTTGTGGTTATTGTTATTACATGACTGGTGTTTTGCTGGACAAAGTTGCTTGTTATTTCTTTTATGGTTATTGTTATTACATGGCTGGTGTTTTGCTAGACAAAGTTGCTTGTTATTTCTTTTATGGTTATTGTTATTACATGACTGGTGTTTTGCTGGATAGTTTCTTGTTATTTATTTTATGGTTATAGTTATTACATGACTGGTGTTTTGCTGGACAAAGTTTCTTGTTATTTATTTTACGTTTATTGTTATTACATGACCGGTGTTTTGCTGGATAGTTTCTTATTGTTTCTTTTATGGTTGTTGTTATTACATGACTGGTGTTTTGCTGGACAAAGTTTCTTGTTATTTATTTTACGTTTATTGTTATTACATGACTGGTGTTTTGCTGGATAGTTTCTTGTTGTTTCTTTTGTGGTTATTGTTATTACATGGCTGGTGTTTTACTTGAAATATTAAATATTTCTTAACTCTGATTTTAAATATGGCGGAAGGGCATGCAATTATTAGAGTTTATTACCAATAGGAAGAGATGTTTATGACAAGTGTGATAGGTATTTAAATATCTAAACAACCACTCTCAACAATCAACACTGTGAATATTTCTTTTCGTCTTGATTGGTTCGTTTTAAATTTTAGCTATACGAGGACTATCTGCGCTAGCTGTCCATAATTTAGTTGTGAAAGACTAGAGAGAAGGCAGCTAGTCATTACCACCCACCGTCAAATCTTTCACCAACGAATAGTGGGATTAGCCGACAATTTATAATGCCCATACGTCTAAAAGTGCGAGCACGACCCGCGACCACTAGATTGCGATCCGAGCGCCCTCTAACCACCATGTCTCTTTTCGTATCCAATAAATGTGTAATTTGTTGCTGTCTGTCAGGAATCAAATAAAATCTAATCTACACTTAATGAATCACATAATATTTCATTCAGTGTTGTTGACCAAAGATTTAATGAGGATTTTGAAGAGTAAACATGGAAATGAAAAATAGGCTTAAATATGAAGAATTAAACACACTGTTCACAGGTCTCGTGTTCTTCTGTGGTAACAAGCTTTTGAGAAATGTGAAAATGTTGTTCTTAGAACACTCATTGTGACAGACTTTCCATAGACTTTATCACAGTAGATATTGGCCTCCGAAACCAAAGACACGCACATTCTATATAAGCTTCCACATGTAAACAGAATAAAGACACACACACATTCCTTATAAGCTACATCGAGAGATAGATCTGATAGGTCGAATAAATTTGTTCGATTCCAGTTTTCTTCATTCACTCCTCTCATGAAAAGAGTCCTTGTGTTTAAGGTATTATTAGAAGCTTATGACTTTTAACACTTAGGACTTGCGGTACAAGGAAATATAATACCTAGACCAAATGCAATAACTCTATGGGTTGGTGGGTTCTCTTTCGTAACCATAGTATTTATTAAACAGATTATATTGGCTTGAGACAAGGTTTAAAATGTGTTATTATCCTTAAAGCTCTGCTGTAGTATTTTGTTCAATTGTTTGAAAAATATTGAAAACCTTTGAAATGTGCTGACCTTTGACCCCAAACTGATAGAGACCCTGTATCTGAATATTCTAAAAGGCTTTATACCTTCTTTTATCCATAAGTCGATCTATGATGTCATTACACTTTCGAGTGCGTTGTTAACAAAATATGTTAAACAAATTCTCTTCAACCTCCACTTCTTATACCTACTGCTATACTTTACTAGTCAGTATCAGTGTATATATACCAATCACTCCAATAAACTGTAATTAATATAAGTTAATTGCTATTATGGGCCCCACGTGTATTATTGGATTACTACGTGTTATTAATGAACATGTTTGATATTTAACAGCTTTATAACTCAGAACAAATCACATTTGAAGATTACTGAAGCAAATAAAACTGATTGGATTGGTTATTACAACTTGTGTATTGAAATATATGAAAACTGTATGTAAGCCTGTTTATTTGTTCTAGAGCAAAGCCATATTTGACTATTTGCTGTGTCCACTACGGGAATTGAACCCTGAAAGTTAGGACTGTAAGTTTGTACGCTTACCGCTGTCTCACAGGGGTATAAAGTTAACAGATGCTCTCTATATAACTATTCTCAGAAGCCTTCAGTAACCTTAAAGTTTGTTGTATTTCTTGTCACCATACAACTTTTATATGTAACATCAATCAACACAACTTTCTATCTGTCTTGAATTAACAGAAAACAGGTCACTTCTTTAACTACTCTTGAATTAACAGAAAACATGTCACTTCTTTAAATACCGATTGGTCGTTTTTCACTTTACTGAATACTGAAAATCATTTACATTTACAGAGCCAAAATAATACCATTACAATGAACACCTTTCCTGAGTTAGAGAAACATTATAATAATTAATTAATAGCTGGAGTAAATTCATAATTAATGAGAGATCATCTTAGAACATGAAAAGCTGCTTCCCTCAGATGTAATTGTGAATGCGAAACTGCTAGTTTAACGTATCTTTACGTGAACCAAACCAACCTATACGCCAGATCCATCCCTGTGAAGTAATTACATGGACAGACAACAGACTGTACCATTATATTTTTATTACACATCATAGGCCTATCACATTTTTTATCAATTTATTTAGTCCAACAGGGTTTCTGAAGGAAAACGTGAGTGTATTTAATATTTTAACCTCACACTACTATAAATTGTCGACGATACGTGTAGCTCAGCACAGAACTCATAAGGTAGGCTTGGACACAACAAACACCATAGTGAACGGAACATAATTTATCTATGTAAGTCACTTATTATAACAATTGTTATAACCTTTCCTGATCTGGTGAATTATTAATTGTACTTGTCATAACACATAAGTTTTAGGCCTATTATATTTTTAACACAGTATTCTTTATCGCGTCCGTTAGGGTTATTTTGTAAGAAATGTTCATAATAATATTTCAACCACACGGAAACAGGCGTGATGCTAAGATATTATGACAAGTATAATTGATTATAAAAATGATTTGCCAGCTTAGAATAGGCGTTCACCATAATAACAACCGTTGTTGTAACGAATGGCTTATTTCAACAAGTAATCTTTTGTTATGTCCCACCAGCCTGCCTGTATCGAGCGAACTTGTCGTCGAGAGACACACTGCGGATGAAATATTATTTATTATACATTCTTTTCAAAATGGACTGAATAAAAAAACGTAGCGTTAAAAACGTAATAGGCTTAACACTGGTGTATTCTTACTGCTATAATGAATCGGAAGGAGTATTTTGTTTTTGAATTTCACGCACAGCTACACGAGAGTTATATGCGTCAGCCGTCCCTAATTTAACACGGGAAGACTAGAGGGAAGGCAGCTACTCATCACCACCCACCGCCAACATTTGGGCTACTCTTTTACCAATGAAAAATGGGACTGACATTCATATAGCGACCCCACGGCTGAAAGGGCGAGCATGTTTGGTGTGACGGGGATTCGAACCTACAACCCTTCGATAATTATTCAAATAATTCTAACAAAGTTTGCAGTTTAACAGAATCTTCTAATATTAATAAGCATATGTTTCTTTCAGCATTCTGTATATGAACAACTAAACATACTCAATATTCGTACAGAATATTGTAGTAATTTACACACATTCTACCACCAGAGGGCAACTCGTCCCTAATAACCCGAGAAGTTTTAAGAACTTTACTAAAAGGACTAAGTATTAATTTTAAGTGCGTTCATCTGATTAGGCGTGTTTGTTTGTTCGTGCACGTGTTTTTGCTCATACTAAACGCTTACATTCTTCTATCCAGACTCAGCCGTATTCACATGAACCGTAAACAGATTTAGTATCGGTCACTGTAGAGTTCATCAAGATTTAGTCTCGGTCACTGTAGAGTTCAAACACATTTAGTCTCGGTCACTGTAGAGTTCAAACAGATTTAGTCTCGGTCACTGCAGAGTTCAAACACATTTAGTCTCGGTCACTGTAGAGTTCATCAAGATTTAGTCTCGGTCACTGCAGAGTTCAAACAGATTTAGTCTCCGTCACTGTAGAGTTCAAACAGATTTAGTCTCGGTCACTGTAGAGTTCATAAAGACTGGTCAGGTGTGTAAGTCTGTGTGTTTTCTTATAGCAAAGCCACATCGAGGTATCTGCTGAGTCCACCGAGGGGAATCTAACCCCCGAGTTTAGCGTTGTAAATCCGTAGACTGGCCAGATGGTTAGGACGCTTATATCGCAATCTGAGGGTTGCAGGTTTGAATCCCCGACCCATCAGACATCCTCGGCCTTTCAGCCATGGAGGCCTTATAGTATGACATTCAATCCCACTATTCATTGGTAAAAGTTTCTATATAAAACGTTCTGTTGTAAGAAAGTCACATCCATGAAATGCCACTCCTTTCTGAGCGCTTTCCATAATCCGTTTAGTATACGAGACCGACAGTATACTATCACCTGTTTTAACAGTCTGATTGCATAGACGTAGATAGGCGACGCGCCCGACGACTTGAGCAGCTGGTTGATATATGTTACGGTTTAATGGATACGTCTTGAAAGTACGTTGTTTATACGCGACTGGTGTCGCTTTTCAAGATGGAAATCCTTCTTAATTATGTGCCGTACTGTGGCTTTGAGTACTTAAACAGCTATTGCCACTGTCACTGTGATACCAGACACCACATTTTGCTTACCACAGCTGAGGTGCAACTTACTGCAGGTCTCTTTTAAGTTGGTCCTGTGTACTCAAACTGATACATGTTTCTGTGTTTTATAATGACATCGAGTACAAATTATATCTCCGTCTTGAAAATAAATATTAAGTAATCTGAATGCATTCTTATCATCTTAGTGTTTAAAAAAAAATTGACTGACTTTTCTCTAACTTCTTCGAAGGCGCCTTAACTCGCGTGGTTAAGGCCAACCCAATATTGGGATTGAATATATATGTATGCTTTTCCACACCTACGTACAGGAAGTTGTTTTGGGCGAAGCTGCAAGTTCACACAGGAATATCTTAACAATGTCAGAATTTCTAGCCTTGTACCAATTTCTCTGATTTTTTTTAGAGTAATTGCTCACCTTTCTTGTACTTTATCTCTTTTATATTATCTACATAAACTGTGTTCGAAACGTTTATTTTTTAACATTTCTCTCATCTGATTCTACAAAGTACAAATTTCCGTAGACTTACAACTTTATAGTTATATAGTTTTTCCACTCTATCACAACTCGTTACCTTTATGGAATACTGCAGTACATATAAACACATAATTTGTGTTAAACTTACGTACAATTCCACGTTTATAAAAAAAAACTTAGAATTTTCAACGATTTCCCTCGTCCCACAAGTTATTTTTACAATTATTACAACATATTTCTGAGTAACCCTAATTGTTTCCTAACATGTATATAAGTTCATTAATCGGCTCCAAGTAATTTACTTGATTAACAGTAAGCTATGCAGTAACAAGGTTTGTTTTGAATTATGCACAGAGCTAAGAGTCCTTAATTTAGCAGTAAATGAACTAGAAGAAAGGCAGCTAGTTATCATTACTAGGACTGATCGTCACGTGTAACGTCCCAACGGCTCAAATAGTGAGTACGTTCGGTGAGGGGGATTCGTACCCGCGACCCTACAAATGCGAGTACAGCGCCTTAACCACCAGGCCATGCCGGGCCTGTAATAACAGTCCTTCTCAGATTTGTACTTCAAAACATGTGTGCGGAATTACAATGCCAGAAAATGGTATTCGATACCAGAGGTTATCATAGCACGGATGGTATTAAGTGGATTTGATACCAGAGGCGATCAGAGCACGGATGGTATTAAGTGGATTTGATACCAGAGGCGATCAGAGCACGGATGGTATTAAGTGGATTTGATACCAGAGGCGATCAGAGCACGGATGGTATTAAGTGGATTTGATACCAGAGGTGATCAGAGCACGGATGGTATTAAGTGGATTTGATACCAGAGACGATCAGAGCACGAATGGTATTAAGTGGATTTGATACCAGAGGTGATCAAAGCACGGATGGTATTAAGTGGATTTGATACCAGAGGCGATCAGAGCACGGATGGTATTAAGTGGATTTGATACCAGAGGCGATCAGAGCACGGATGGTATTAAGTGGATTTGATACCAGAGGCGATCAGAGCACGGATGGTGTTTGTGCTCAGCTTAAATCAAACTTTATGACGTATTTGGTCCAAGAAGGTTTTATTTTCTCTCCTAGGTCCTCTCTTCATTTGTTTTCTTTATTTAAAATTCTGTATTGTGAGCATGTCTCTTTTATTTAGTTTTATTTCTGTCTCATTGTCTGTAAACATTTTCAAAGCAACATTTTATACCCCCCACAAAAAAAGAAGGCCGTTCTGCCACCTGTGAGACAAGAAATGTACTTTGTGTTAACTTACTAATACTGCCACCTGTGAGACAAGAAATGTACTTTGTGTTGAATTACTAATAGTGCCACCTGTGAGACAAGAAATGTACTTTGTGTTGAATTACTAATAGTTCTGCCCTAAAACGGTAAATTATTATTTTACTGCACGTGAGAACTTTTTCCGTCGTCACAGAAAATTGGCGAAAGGCCGTGCTGTAGGTTGACCTTTTGGACAACCTTTAATAAAGCCACCTGACCGGATTCCTCCAGTCTCAATAATAACAACAATAAATATGTCAAGGATCAATATTAACTTATTCGCCACTTCACGACAAATCAGCGAGAACACCGTACGTGGCCCTCGAGACTGGGTTCGTTCATATGACAGTTGTTAATGGACTACTTTAGCCCACGACATAACGTTCAACTACGCGTCAATTTTTGTAACGTGGGACGAACGTTGTATAATACCGTGTTTCTCCGAAAATAAGACAGGGTTTATATTAATTTTCACTCCAAAATATGACGCTAAGGCTTATTTTCGGGGGATGTCTTATTTTGATATATTAAAAAAATGAAGTTACAAAGTAAAACTATTAAACTAACCATTTAAAATAAACTATTATTAAACTATTAAACTAACTGATTAATACTTAAACAAACTAATTAACTAACTATTAAACTAATTAATAAATTAATTTTTTTTATTTCTTTCCTCTTCATGCCACTCTTAACTAGGGCTTATATTAAAACTATCCCCAAAAATCACACTAGGTCTTATTTTATGGGTAGGTCTTATTATCGGAGAAACACGGTAGTGATAATAATAAATAGTTTAATTGTTTTCACAGGACGACATTCATTCAAAAATAAAAACTTAACGCTGAGAATACGTATCTGATGGTTATATTTCATAACGAACACAATTCAGAAATATGTCACACTCTAATGTAATATTTCATTAACTACAAATGAAATACTGCCAAACAGAAACACACAATATGTTATCAAAATTTGTTCCCGGTAATTATCACAGTATATCTCACTAAAAATGATATTTCAAGCAGTGATATGACACTTTCAATTCCTATTCTGTTGACAAGTAAGATAGGAATGTGAAAGCTTGAATCTGGTTGGAAAAAGCTGTCTCAAGAACATATCTAGTGTACAAATCTTAAAGGACTTGTCTATTAACATATTATGTAGAGCCCTCAGAACCCTGAAACAGTATCGACCCAGTCTTCACTGAAGGACCATGATGTCTTAGTTCCAAATCTTACACCTATTGTCGACAAAAATACTTCATATTAACAAAAAGAATAAATATATCTTCTTATGTTAACATATTTCACATTATTAGCAACAATATGTTTACCTTATTGTTAACAATACATCTTACAAATAATGTTTACCTTATTGTTAACATACATCTTACACAGTAAAACGTATTATTATTGTTAACATACATCTTACACAGTAAAACGTATTATTATTGTTAACACACATCTTACACAGTAAAACGTATTATTATTGTTAACACACATCTTACACAGTAAAACGTATTATTATTGTTAACATACATCTTACACAGTAAAACGTATTATTATTGTTAACATACATCTTACACAGTAAAACGTATTATTATTGTTAACACACATCTTACACAGTAAAACGTATTATTATTGTTAATATACATCTTACACAGTAAAACGTATTATTATTGTTAACACATCTTACACAGTAAAACGTATTATTATTGTTAACACACATCTTACACAGTAAAACGTATTATTATTGTTAACATACATCTTACACAGTAAAACGTATTATTATTGTTAACATACATCTTACACAGTAAAACGTATTATTATTGTTAACATACATCTTACACAGTAAAACGTATTATTATTGTTAACACACATCTTACACAGTAAAACGTATTATTATTGTTAACACACATCTTACACAGTAAAACGTATTATTATTGTTAACACACATCTTACACAGTAAAACGTATTATTATTGTTAACATACATCTTACACAGTAAAACGTATTATCATTGTTAACATACATCTTACACAGTAAAACGTATTATTATTGTTAACACACATCTTACACAGTAAAACGTATTATTATTGTTAACATACATCTTACACAGTAAAACGTATTATTATTGTTAACATACATCTTACACAGTAAAACGTATTATTATTGTTAACATACATCTTACACAGTAAAACGTATTATTATTGTTAACATACATCTTACACAGTAAAACGTATTATTATTAACACATATTTGAATATCAATACCAAAGTTTATCCTTCAAAATAATCTTTTTTTTTTCATTTGAGTACCTTGAAAAGGAAATATTACTGTGTTTTTATTGAATTACACCCTTTTATTAGATAGTTTTCGGGGTAAAAGCACGTGCCTTGTGAAATAAATGTTTTAAATAAGTTATGATATGCACTGAACACAGTACCGAAATATGAAAATTACATTTACTGACCCTAATTTTTCATTATTCTAAGTACGTTCGATGCTCATCTATTTAATACCAGGTATATCCGCTAGGCTTTAAAATCCTAATTTATATCATACAACAGATCCAACACAACAATCTCCACTCTTACTAGAGGCAGTTAAAGAGGGTTTACTCAACTCACTAATCCTGCTTTACCTGCCTTACCCCACTAAACACCCCCATAACTGGTGCCTGATTGTTGGTTATCAAAAATGGTAAATAATTATTATGGCTTTATTTGTTTCTGTGCTTCAATGTTAATCGTAAGGCTACACAATGGACTGTCCTTACTGTGTCCAACACACAGTTTCGAAATCCAGTTCTTAACGTTACAAGCTTTAAGACCTGCCGCTGAGCCACTGGGGGGAGGTATTATTATTTACCTTTTTCTCTTCAGAGTTTTAAACATTTAATATTCGTTTCATGAAATACGTAAACGTTCTTGTTTCCTTCCCATAATTTTCGATTGATGGAATTTTCTTCGAGAACAACCGTGTTTAACCAAACAATCACAACCAGACAAAAGGCTTCACGCTATAGAAACGTGTGTATCTTTCATTATGTAATTCCTTCTTTATTGTCAAGTTTCATCATGAGAACAAGAACGAATATTTTGTTCTAATTCCAAAAAACAATTAAAATTAGTTAAATAACTTTACTTACTTGAAATAATGTGACTAGAAAGGAACCTAAGTAATAGTATGTATATATATTGAAAGATATCACGATACCGTTTAATCCAGTAATGCTAACATTTTATTTTCACGATGCAGGTTCCACTTTCTTCTACATTTATTAGTACCAGTTTATTAGAACGTTATGTATATAGAACTGTTTAACACATCTGTATCGGAAGCTGAACTCACATATTACTATTGTTATTCCATCATCACTATAATATTATTAGACAGTCTGGGGCTTTCACTTCAGCAAGGCCTAACACTGCCTGGTGGTTAGGGCGCTCGATTGGTAATCTGTGGATCGCAGGTTCGAATCCCAGTCACATACTTGCTCTTTCACCCATGGGGGCTTATAACATTTCGGTAAACCCGAAGGAATGGCGGTGGATGGTGAGGGCTAGCTGCCTTCCCTCTAGTCTTACACTGCTAAATTAGAGATGGCTAGCACAGATAGCCCTCGTGTAGCTTTGGGCAAAAAGAAATAAAACACAGACAAACACTTTTGGTTTAATTCTCACGGTCACTTTATGGTCACTTCTCCTTTGCGCGAAATTCAAAACAATCTCCTCCACCCCTCAAGAAAAGGAAAAAAAAAACCGCTTCAGCAACTCAGTTGATGTATCAAATAACGGTGATAAACGTCGTACGTAAAGAACGTAGGAACTTAACTAGACAACTAGTACACTAAATATATAACAGACGCCTTAAAGCTGACATTAATATTGAATATTTTCTATTGACAAGTTACGTACGAAAGACCACCCAGTGGCACCGCGGCACGTCTGCGGACTCATACCGCTGAAAACCGGGTTTTGACACCTGTAGTGGACAGATAGCACATTGTGTAGCTTTGTGCTTAATAACAAACAAACGTAAGAAAGTGATTAACTTCGGGACTATAACAACAAATTACGATGTCTATGTAATCTGGTCTTTTGAGTGAACTTGTGTACTGTAAAACAGATTACGTATTTGGAATGTTCTCATAAACCAACACGAGGGCTGTCTGCGTATAACCGTCCCTAATTTTGACATGACAGAGTAGCTAGTTAGTGTCACCTACCACCAGTTCATGGGCTACTCTGTTAGATCTAATACTGAGACTTCACTTACAATAAACCCACAGGTCACGACCTCTACTGTTGGTGTTTTGTTTTCGGTAACAGAAGTTCACAAGTCTGGTCGCTAGGTGCAATAAAGATTAGGGGCTCGGGTCCATAGTCGCTTCCCCCACCCCCATGATTAGGTATTTCAATATTTTACAGAGTACAACATACAATGATGTACTGAAATACATCAGTAGAACAAAACATCCTATACAGTCAGTTCAGACAATTTAAACAGTCATATACTAAGTGTAAGTTCATCTATCATGGTTTTCTATTCTGATTTTTAAAGACATCAACGTCTCTAGGTTGAGACAGTAAGAATATTAGCATCTTTATAAGAGCTGTACTGCGATTAGAGTATATGTTCAGATTCCTGAGATTTATATATTTTATTTGTGTTGTTATTTAAACAGCTGGAAACATTTAACTAAGTTTCTAAGTTTCTAGATCTCGTGTTCTAGAATTAGTTCATCTCTGTTGTTTTTCTTCACTTGTGTTCTTAATAAAATTAGCACCAATTCAGAGTTGATTTCCCTTAAAACGCAAAACATTTAATGATGTGAGTGTATGTAGAGCTGACACCAGAATTTAGGGTTGTGAGAAATGTGTGTAGAAAAATAAATGTGATAAATGCACAATATAAATACATGTTTTAGAAACAACAAAAATGTATCTTGTCTTTGCTCTTTCTCTTTGTTTTTATTTTTGTCGGGACTGAATAAATTTGAATGGGAGTATTCCAACCCACCCCTGTCTGCGGCCCTGAGTCTGTCTTTGTACTAAACTTATGTAGTCAATTAAGTTAGCACTTAGTTACGAAATGTTAGGCTTAGCGACGAGAGTAGTGATACTGTACTGTGAAACCTTCGTAACAACTGATTGGAAGGTTATTTAGTTAAAGTTGACGATGAACAGTTGTTATATAACACACACTGTTATAACATAAACTGTTATAAATGTATTCCTTTTGTCGGTCTCTCTGTCTGTTCACCTGAAGTCAGCTAATACAAAACATGATAAGCAGACTACAACACTTGTATAGTTATATAGTACTTTCTGTGCTAAGAACCAGGAACTTTCAAACTAACGCTCCTTCATAACGTAAGAAATAAAATATACTTGTTTCATTATTCATTAACACTTGGAATATAACAACCTATGTGGCCTCGCATCCAATCCATAATAATGTGAAATTAAAACTATGTTCCAGGCTTATGCCTTAGGACTGTGATTTAAACTATACACTGTGGTTGAAACGATGACAGATATTGAAGTGGAACCTTACAAGACCTATTCTCTGTGCATCTACCCAACTTGTATTCATCCTTACTATCTACTCGTACCATTAGTGACATCTTGACCAACTTATTCCACGTTACAGTTCAAGTAACACACAAAGGTTGCTACACAAAATGCAACTTCTTTGTGGGTAGGAAACAGTTCAAACCCAAGGGCTGGACCACTCTAAACGTGAAGTATTTTAAAAAGTCACTTTCATAATCTCGTTCCAGGGTAATTCGAGATGCAGCTTCTTTGCCACCCCTGGCGACATTTTTCATGATTTATTTCCTACAAACTACTAACTTTGTGAACCTTTAGGACCTCCACGAGTGAACGTGGGCTCGCGTAGCTTGGGACTACAGTTACAAAATGTCTAGATAATCCCAGTGTCTAGGACAGCTGGATTTCATTAACCATCGTTTTAACCTCAGCAGACATTTTCTCAAAGTTCATCTCAAACTTTGTCAGATACAACAGACAGTGATGTTATGTTTATAATTTAAGTTTTTGTATTACAAATATTTTCAATCTTTCAATTTTTCTTTTTACAACTTCATGTCGTTTCAAACAGTGGTAACGTGATTTTAAAATGGATTATTTCACCGTTTCTGGAAGCCACAAAAGCGTCAGTTCACCAGTTCAACCGAAGTTTCACCATTATGTTGTCAACCTAACCAAATAGTATACCGCCATTACGTCACAGGTAAATACTAAAAATAACAACAACAAGTGAGCTAAACTACTAAAAACACAAAAGAAGTCTTTAATAGCCGCGGTTGAAATTAATCTCAAATCTTTTAAAAGATGGAATTGTGAGGTAAAAGTTTCCACTTGAGAAACTCAGGGACCGTTCTATGAGCCGTTTTGTTGTCGCGACTAAAACAGTGGTTTAAATCTTGCTTGTGTTTTTCTTTAAAAGTGGTTGTTACAGATGTGCCGCACTAACGTGTTCATAACATTATTATTTTTTAGTTGTCGCTAAGACTTCAGCTCTCACAAAAGTATTGCTGGCCTGCTAGTTCGTTGTATTTATTGATAAGAACCTCTAAGTAAAAGTTTCGTATGTTCTGAATTTCGTTCTGCACCAGGGCTATCTGCGCTAGTTGTCCCTATATTAGCAGTGACAGATTATTGAGAAAGTAGTTTGTCAACACCACCTGCCGGCAACTCTGGGCTATTATTTTACTTCGAAAATTGAGATTAACACTCAAATTATAACGCCCTCACGGCTGAAAACGCGACTATGTGTGGTGTGGCGAGGGTTCGAACCCGTGACCCTCAGATTACTAGCGAGTATCTTAATCACTGAGCAATGCCACGCCCGGAGTTAAAGTAGAGAAAATCTGTGATAATGAATTAACCACACCATATCTGTCATATCCAGTGCCGATGTGGCCTTACGTACAATATTACAACTCTTCATGGCGACTAAGTTACAACACACAGTATTGGTTAAGACTACTTAGACAACTCTTAGAGTGAGTACTGGACTAAGGTGGTAAAGTGTAATTTGTCATAAATATTTATGTCACAACACAACGAATTAGGCTAAGACTTCTTTAACAAAATGCCATTCATGTTTTAAAAACATATATTCATTAACAATTGTTAAGCTAATCTAATCACCATCTGGAATAATAAACTGCCCATTATTCTTGGTCCTACAGAAGGTCAACTGACCACAGCTGAAGTAACGAATAATCATTACTGAAACAGATGGATGAACATGGTGCACAACGTATATGTTTATTTGTTATTAAGCGCAGAGCTACACAACAGGTTATCTGTGCTCTACCCATCGCTGTACGCAGACTATTAATAATCATTACTGAAACAGATGGATGAACATGGTGCACAACGTATATGTTTATTTGTTATTAAGCGCAGAGCTACACAACAGGTTATCTGTGCTCTACCCATCGCTGTACGCAGACTATTAATAATCATTACTGAAACAGATGGATGAACATGGTGCACAACGTATATGTTTATTTGTTATTAAGCGCAGAGCTACACAACAGGTTATCTGTGCTCTACCCATCGCTGTACGCAGACTATTAATAATCATTACTGAAACAGATGGATGAACATGGTGCACAACGTATATGTTTATTTGTTATTAAGCGCAGAGCTACACAACAGGTTATCTGTGCTCTACCCATCGCTGTACGCAGACTATTAATAATCATTACTGAAACAGATGGATGAACATGGTGCACAACGTATATGTTTATTTGTTATTAAGCGCAGAGCTACACAACAGGTTATCTGTGCTCTACCCATCGCTGTACGCAGACTTCATTTTGATCGTTAAATGTCCTCAAACTTACCAGAGACAGAGGACGGTTAACAGATGTTGAAGATAAGCAAACCAGAAAGTTGTTAAAATTTTAATTGACGGAGACAAATAGGAGGTGAGGTTAGGTATAACGGCAAGTAAAAGGGTTACATAGACATCTTTAGAATGTTCGTATAACTGTACGTGACGGAGAAACAAACTGATGTGAAAGGTTGGTATAATTGTAACTAAAACAGGCATACATACATCAGTAGAAGGTGGGTATAACTGTAACTAAAACAGGCAGACATACATCAGTAGAAGGTGGGTATAACTGTAACTAAAACAAGCAGACATACATCAGTAGAAGGTGGGTATAACTGTAACTAAAACAGGCAGACATACATCAGTAGAAGGTGGGTATAACTGTAACTAAAACAAGCAGACATACATCAGTAGAAGGTGGGTATAACTGTAACTAAAACAGACAGACAGACATACATCAGTAGAAGGTGGGTATAACTGTAACTAAAACAGACAGACAGACATCAGTAGAAGGTGGGTATAACTGTAACTAAAACAGACAGACAGACATACATCAGTAGAAGGTGGGTATAACTGTAACTAAAACAGACAGACAGACATCAGTAGAAGGTGGGTATAACTGTAACTAAAACAGACAGACAGACAGACATCAGTAGAAGATGGGTATAACTGTAACTAAAACAGACAGACATACATCAGTAGAAGGTGGGTATAACTGTAACTAAAACAGAGAGACAGACAGACATCAGTAGAAGGTGGGTATAACTGTAACTAAAACAGACAGACATACATCAGTAGAAGGTGGGTATAACTGTAACTAAAACAAGCAGACATACATCAGTAGAAGGTGGGTATAACTGTAACTAAAACAAGCAGACATACATCAGTAGAAGGTGGGTATAACTGTAACTAAAACAGACAGACAGACAGACATCAGTAGAAGGTGGGTATAACTGTAACTAAAACAGACAGACATACATCAGTAGAAGGTGGGTATAACTGTAACTAAAACAGACAGACATACATCAGTAGAAGGTGGGTATAACTGTAACTAAAACAGACAGACATACATACATCAGTAGAAGGTGGGTATAACTGTAACTAAAACAGACAGACATACATCAGTAGAAGGTGAGTATAACTGTAACTAAAACAAGAAGTAAGATTTTGTTCCGTAGGGTTTCATTCATTTTGAATTTTCACAACAAGTTGCACGTGTTAAAAGGTTGTAATGAGCTCGTGTGTATCTGGTACAGAAGTATTTAAACACACAAACAAACTAGACAAGGTGGTGTAGTTTACTACAAGAGTTTAGAAGTGGTAATCTGTTATTCGTAACATAAGCGCGGCTCACTGGTTACCGTACCCTGACTGTGAATACGACGTTTGCGTCCCGTTACCGCAGAATGACGGCCAATCTCCACCATTCAGACAGACAAACCCATGAGCTGATGGTGGGTGATGATACTGATTTGTTGCACTCACTATAGGCTTTAAATTTAAAATTAGGGAAAACAAATAACCGTTTGAGTAGCTACGTGCGAAACGAGACTTGAAGCTGTAGATATGATTAATTGGCCTACTAATTATCACATTAGGGACAACAAATAACCGTTTGAGTAGCTACGTGCGAAACGAGACTTGAAGCTGTAGATATGATTAATTGACCTACTAATTATCACTTGTTTTAATGGACTAAATCTATCATGTTCAACAGATGAAGTCGTGTAATCTCCTTACTGACATTCACTTGTTGTTTTAATGGACTAAATCTATCATGTTCAACAGATGAAGTCGTGTAATCTCCTTACTGACATTCACTTCTTGTTTTAATGGACTAAATCTATCATGTTCAACAGATGAAGTCGTGTAATCTCCTTACTGACATTCACTTCTTGTTTTAATGGACTAAATCTATCATGTTCAACAGATGAAATCGTGTAATCTCCTTACTGACATGCACTTCTTGTTTTAATGGACTAAATCTATCATGTTCAACAAATGAAGTCGTGTAATCTCCTTACTGACATTCACTTCTTGTTTTAATGGACTAAATCTATCATGTTCAACAGATGAAGTCGTGTAATCTCCTTACTGACATTCACTTCTTGTTTTAATGAACTAAATCTATCATGTTCAACAGATGAAGTCGTGTAATCTCCTTACTGACATTCACTTATTATTTTAATGGACTAAATCTATCATGTTCAACAGATGAAGTCGTGTAATCTCCTTACTGACATTCACTTGTGTAAATGCTCACTCTTAAGAAAAGTAAGATTTATTAAACACAATAACAATAAAAATTAAACTGTTGTTGTTTTCAATAAATCGTTTTTTTAAATATAACTTTAACTTTCAACTTTGTTTTTTTCAAAATCCATGTATTATTGAAGCCATGTTACACTAAACTGAAGAACCGTCTGTTTACAGTCAAGCACAGAGCTATACAAACGGCAGCCTATGTAGCTCTGTCCAACACGGGTATTAAAAACCCGGTTTCCAGCGCAGTAAGTCCGAAGACATTCCGGAGGAGGGTGGAGGAAGACTTAGTCTTAATTCTACTTCACAAAATAAACTTCAGTGAGTTGTTTTATTGGAATACAAATTTAGACAAATAAGTTTACAAATTATGTTGAAATCGTTCGTTATGTATCAAAATAAAATGTTCATTCCGCATCCCTGAGGTCCGGCAAGGCCAGGTGGGTTAAAGCACTCGACTCATAATCTGAGAGTTACCGAGTTCGAATCCCCGTCACACCAAACATGCTGGCCCTTTCAGCCGTGAGAGCTTTATAATGTTACGGTCAATCCCACTAATCGTTTGTAAAAGAGTAGTCTAAGAGTTGGCGGTGGGTGGTGATGACTAGCTGCCTTCCTTCCAGTCTTATACTGTTAAATTAGGGACGGCTAGTGCAGATAGCCCTAGTGTAGCTTCGAATGAAATTCAAAACAAACCCACATCCCTCATTGGGTTCATAAACAACACTAACATTTGTTAACGGTTTGTTTTACGACTATAGTTCAGAATGTTTCCGCCTGGGGGCGTGTTGCTCGAGGTAACGTCTTCACGCCCATAATTAACATTACTTTAATTATAAGCGTCTGGTCACACAGAAACTTCTATCTCTGGGTGGGGCTGCTAATCAAGTATGACGTACGTGCACGAGACCAGTAATTTAAACTCGCCTTTCCTTGGTTTTATAATTATTATTATTTATTGGGTTTAGAATCCCCTCACGAAGAAACACGTTTACCATTTGACCTTCATTCGTTTCATCTTTCAACACAAGCGTTAATTTATCTGATAACAACACTATCTAAATGCGACCACTAGCTTTAAAATAGTGAGTCAAAATAAAATAAATAAATAAATTAACAACAGATGTCACAAACAATATTATGACGTCACATTAGAACAGTTCCTATGACACGAGGTAAAACAGTTTCGGACTAAGAATGACAATTCTATATAATAGTTCTTGTTTTGTTTTCTGGGTTATACAGTGAGTTATCCACAGTGAGTTAACTCTGAATTTGGTAAACGTCATTATCTGTTTTACTACTAACACAAACATAAACTAACATTACAGAATAGGACCCTACGTTATAACTTGCGTACAAATTAAGTAAAAATTGATAGATGAATGCGAAACTCCGACGATACCTCGAGAAACCTAAACCTGCCATTCGTCAGAAACATGTACTCGAAACCTGAAAACGCTACGCTGATGCTATCGTTTATGATCGGGCTAACAGACGAAAACGATAGTAGCCCTCTAGGACAACAAGTTCCACTTATCTCAGAATCAACAAGTGATACATGGTCACAATAAAAATGTGTCAGTTTCTCTACTACATATCATGTTTAGAACGTACACGTTGTAGTTAGGAAATATCTACTGACCTACTTTGACGTTTATCAATATACCAACTCAGGTGTAACACTTTTTAATGTAGTACCCGTTAAATAAATTTAGTAAAAATTCAACCATGTAATAATCTTGAGATATCCCATCTACAAGATCGGAACAGACAGACATACGAGAGCATGCCAATACGCCCAGTAAGAGTATATGTAACAATGAAGTGACAGGGGAGGTCTACTTATAATGTTGACTTTGTGTAACAAGTAAGAAACTGACAAAGACGATTTTCTATAGCGTTGACTAGGTGTAACAATAAATGAACTGACTGGGTCAGTTTTCTATAGCGTTGACAACGTGTAACAACTAATGAACTGACTGGGTCGGTTTTCTATAGTGTTGACAACGTGTAACAACTAATGAACTGACTGGGTCGGTTTTCTATAGTGTTGACTAGGTGTAACAACTAATGAACTGACTGGGTCGGTTTTCTATAGTGTTGACAACGTGTAACAACTAATGAACTGACTGGGTCGGTTTCTATAGTGTTGACTACGTGTAACAACTAATGAACTGACTGGGTCGGTTTTCTATAGTGTTGACTAGGTGTAACAACTAATGAACTGACTGGGTCGGTTTTCTATAGTGTTGACTACGTGTAACAACTAATGAACTGACTGGGTCGGTTTTCTATAGTGTTGACTACGTGTAACAACTAATGAACTGACTGGGTCGGTTTTCTATAGCGTTGATTAGGTGTAACAACTAATGAACTGACTGGGTCGGTTTTCTATAGTGTTGACTACGTGTAACAACTAATGAACTGACTGGGTCGGTTTTCTATAGCGTTGATTAGGTGTAACAACTAATGAACTGACTGGGTCGGTTTTCTATAGTGTTGACGAGGTGTAACAACTAATGAACTGACTGGGTCGGTTTTCTATAGTGTTGACAACGTGTAATAACTAATGAACTGACTGGGTCGGTGTTCTATAGTGTTGACTACGTGTAACAACTAATGAACTGACTGGGTCGGTTTTCTATAGCGTTGATTAGGTGTAACAACTAATGAACTGACTGGGTCGGTTTTCTATAGTGTTGACTAGGTGTAACAACTAATGAACTGACTGGGTCGGTTTTCTATAGTGTTGACTACGTGTAACAACTAATGAACTGACTGGGTCGGTTTTCTATAGCGTTGATTGGGTGTAACAATAAATGAACTGACTGGGTCAGTTTTCTATAGCGTTGACAACGTGTAACAACTAATGAACTGACTGGGTCGGTTTTCTATAGTGTTGACAACGTGTAACAACTAATGAACTGACTGGGTCGGTTTTCTATAGTGTTGACTACGTGTAACAACTAATGAACTGACTGGGTCGGTTTTCTATAGTGTTGACTACGTGTAACAACTAATGAACTGACTGGGTCGGTTTTCTATAGTGTTGACAACGTGTAACAACTAATGAACTGACTGGGTCGGTTTTCTATAGTGTTGACTAGGTGTAACAACTAATGAACTGACTGGGTCGGTTTTCTATAGTGTTGACTAGGTGTAAGAACTAATGAACTGACTGGGTCGGTTTTCTATAGTGTTGACTAGGTGTAACAACTAATGAACTGACTGGGTCGGTTTTCTATAGTGTTGACTAGGTGTAACAACTAATGAACTGACTGGGTCGGTTTTCTATAGTGTTTACTACTCGGAAATGTCGCTTTCTGAACCACACAGATATACTGTGTGAATTTTGATTTCAATTGTCCTGCACTTGAAACAATGGTGTAAATATGAAATGAGTACTGATTAACAAACAGTGTGTACATGTTACTAATGGTTATTATAATATCTGATACACACATGACTCTCTGGAGTTGAAATTATAGTAATGACCTGGTTATCTGTTTCTTAGTACACAGATCGCTAGCAAAGTTTTATTTTAAAGCTCACACGTCAACAGAAAATCATTTCATCTACAGTTTGTTATAGAAGGTATTCACTCCACCAGTATCAACGACTTTCACAGCTATGTTTAATATTTTTCCCACTGCTACTTTTTACACTTCACTGTAGTTCTTACTTTTGTTAAAATATTCCTCAGTATCTGTGTTCATTTCAATGAAACAAGTGTCAGTTTTAAACTACTGTATAATCTCACTTACTACGCATGTTCAGTATAGTTGTTGGTTTTGGTTTCTTTCTAGAAATATCCATCATTTTCTTGCAAAACTCTACAAATACTACTGTGAAGGGTGGATCCAGGATTTTTACTAGTGGGTGGGTAGGTGTTCACTTACTATAATATGGAACGTATTTGTTGTTTTTTTAAAAAAGATTTAAGCTGCAGGGTTCCCGTTGATTTGTTTTAGTCAGTAAGCAATCAACAACACCAAACTATTATCATTCTGGTGGTCCATCGGATGCGGGGACAACCCCCTGAACCCCCCATGCGGATACCTAATAAATACATATCTAATTCCATGTATTTTTGTCGGATACAAATTCCACACAAATGGTCGTTATATATAAACTGTTAATTATTACACAATATTTCTAATTATTAGAAAACTCATGTGACTCTCGATTACGAAGTGTATAATAATTTTATATTTATAAGTAATAACAGAATGTGAAAAGCCATGAACAATAGTAATATACAGATATCGTTTCTCAGTATCAAAAACCCATAAGATGGCAGTTAAAAATAGAATAGGTCAGAAATAAAGGTCGTTGTTGTCTCGTAATGTAATCACGAACCGTGTCGAACAGATTCTAGGAATATGAAATCTTAACACAGAAAAAGTGGATGACAGAATTCGAGGATTCTATGTAGTGAACACAATTCTAAACTATATATGTGTAGTGAACACAATTCTAAACTATATATGTGTAGTGAACACAATTCTAAACTATATATGTGTAGTTAACACAGCTCTAAACTATATATGTGTAGTGAACACAATTCTACACTATATATGTGTAGTGAACACAATTCTAAACTATATACGTGTAGTGAACACAAGTCTAAACTATATATGTGTAGTGAACACAAGTCTAAACTATATACGTGTAGTGAAACACAATTCTAAACTATATATGTGTAGTGAACACAATTCTAAACTATATACGTGTAGTGAACACAAGTCTAAACTATATACGTGTAGTGAACACAAGTCTAAACTATATATGTGTAGTGAAACAGAATGTAACTATATACGTGTAGTGAAACACAATTCTAAACTATATACGTGTAGTGAACACAAGTCTAAACTATATACGTGTAGTGAAACAGAATGTAACCATATACGTGTAGTGAAACAGAATGTAACTATATACGTGTAGTGAAACAGAATGTAACCATATACGTGTAGTGAAACAGAATGTAACTATATACGTGTAGTGAAACAGAATGTAACTATATACGTGTAGTGAACACAATTCTAAACTATATACGTGTAGTGAAACAGAATGTAACTATATACGTGTAGTGAAACACAATTCTAAACTATATACGTGTAGTGAAACACAATTCTAAACTATATACGTGTAGTGAAACAGAATGTAACTATATACGTGTAGTGAAACAGAATGTGACTATAAACGTGTAGTGAAACAGAATGTGACTATAAACGTGTAGTGAAACAGAATGTAACTATATACGTGTAGTGAAACACAATTCTAAACTATATACGTGTAGTGAAATAGAATGTAACTATATACGTGTAGTGAAACAGAATGTAACTATATACGTGTAGTGAACACAATTCTAAACTATATACGTGTAGTGAAACAGAATGTAACTATATACGTGTAGTGAAACAGAATGTAACTATATACGTGTAGTGAAACACAATTCTAAACTATATACGTGTAGTGAAACAGAATGTAACTATATACGTGTAGTGAAACACAATTCTAAACTATATACGTGTAGTGAAAGAGAATGTAACTATATACGTGTAGTGAAACAGAATGTAACTATATACGTGTAGTGAACACAATTCTAAACTATATACGTGTAGTGAAACAGAATGTAACTATATACGTGTAGTGAAACAGAATGTAACTATATACGTGTAGTGAAACACAATTCTAAACTATATACGTGTAGTGAAACAGAATGTAACTATATACGTGTAGTGAAACAAAATGTAACTATATACGTGTAGTAAAACACAATTCTAAACTATATACGTGTAGTGAAACAGAATGTAACTATATACGTGTAGTGAAACAGAATGTAACTATATACGTGTAGTGAAACAGAATGTAACTATATACGTGTAGTGAAACACAATTCTAAACTATATACGTGTAGTGAAACAGAATGTAACTATATACGTGTAGTGAAACAGAATGTAACTATATACGTGTAGTGAAACACAATTCTAAACTATATACGTGTTGTGAAACAGAATGTAACTATATACGTGTAGTGAAACAGAATGTAACTATATACGTGTAGTGAAACAGAATGTGACTATATACGTGTAGTGATACAGAATATAACTATATACGTGTAGTGAAACAGAATGTAACTATATACGTGTAGTGAAACAGATTGTAGCTATATACGTGTAGTGAAACAGAATGTAACTATATACGTGTAGCGAAACAGAATGTAACTATATACGTGTAGCGAAACAGAATGTAACTATATATATGTAGTGAAACAGAATGTAACTATATACGTGTAGTGAAACAGAATGTAGCTATATAATTGTAGTGAAACAGAATGTAACTATATACGTGTAGTGAAACAGAATGTAACTATATACGTGTAGTGAAACAGAATGTAACTATATACGTGTAGTGAAACAGAATGTAACTATATACGTGTAGTGAAACAGAATATAACTATATACGTGTAGTGAAACAGAATGTAGCTATATAGTTGTAGTGAAACAGAATGTAACTATATATGTGTAGTGAAACAGAATGTAGCTATATAGTTGTAGTGAAACAGAATGTAACTATATACGTGTAGTGAAACAGAATGTAACTATATACGTGTAGTGAAACAAAATGTAACTATATACGTGTAGTAAAACACAATTCTAAACTATATACGTGTAGTGAAACAGAATGTAACTATATACGTGTAGTGAAACAGAATGTAACTATATACGTGTAGTGAAACAGAATGTAACTATATACGTGTAGTGAAACACAATTCTAAACTATATACGTGTAGTGAAACAGAATGTAACTATATACGTGTAGTGAAACAGAATGTAACTATATACGTGTAGTGAAACACAATTCTAAACTATATACGTGTTGTGAAACAGAATGTAACTATATACGTGTAGTGAAACAGAATGTAACTATATACGTGTAGTGAAACAGAATGTGACTATATACGTGTAGTGATACAGAATATAACTATATACGTGTAGTGAAACAGAATGTAACTATATACGTGTAGTGAAACAGATTGTAACTATATACGTGTAGTGAAACAGAATGTAACTATATACGTGTAGCGAAACAGAATGTAACTATATACGTGTAGCGAAACAGAATGTAACTATATATATGTAGTGAAACAGAATGTAACTATATACGTGTAGTGAAACAGAATGTAGCTATATAGTTGTAGTGAAACAGAATGTAACTATATACGTGTAGTGAAACAGAATGTAACTATATACGTGTAGTGAAACAGAATGTAGCTATATAGTTGTAGTGAAACAGAATGTAACTATATACGTGTAGTGAAACAGAATGTAACTATATACGTGTAGTGAAACAGAATGTAACTATATACGTGTAGTGAAACAGAATGTAACTATATACGTGTAGTGAAACAGAATATAACTACATACGTGTAGTGAAACAGAATGTAGCTATATAGTTGTAGTGAAACAGAATGTAACTATATATGTGTAGTGAAACAGAATGTAGCTATATAGTTGTAGTGAAACAGAATGTAACTATATATATGTAGTGAAACAGAATGTAACTATATACGTGTAGTGAAACAGAATGTAACTATATATGTGCTTAAAAATTAAGTTGAAAGTTTAAAAAAATGGAGTTTAAAATCTCAAACTTGTAATATAGACTGACAAAGTGTGTGTAATTTGTGGTTTTCTTATAGCAAAGCCACATCGGGCTATCTGCCGAGCTCACCGAGGGGAATTGAACCCCTGATTTTAGCTTGTAAATCCGTAGACTACCGCTGTACTAAAAACATCCTTATGGTTTTAGACGTTTATAACTTTATACACGAAGCCAGCTAAATGATACTTGTTATAAAATAATGGGTTGTCGGAGTTTGCTATCCCACATTTAACCCCTTCTCTTTGCCCAAGAAGAAAAAAGATCCACCTTTGGAAGACGCTAGAACGACAGATTATCGAATTTTTAACTGGATAAACAACACTTGTCTTGTAGAGTTAACATGCTTTGGTTCTTTGTCATTCTGGGTTCTATACTTAGATACCGTCTACATTTCTCATACATTAATCTCAAACAGAAACTGATACGTTTTTCTGACATAAGTGACTGTTAGACACCTTCAGTTATCCGACGTTTGCAGTAAGATTGAACCAGTGGACTCTCTCCTGAAGAAACATTAGAATTTCTTAAGATGCGAGTTCCAACAGCTGCCAACGTAGTCAGGGAACTGTTTTAGAAAATCTCTAATTTCTCCTTACCAGAATAATACATTTACAATCAGGATATTAGCGAAAGTTAATCGGTAATTTCAACTTTCTAGAATTACACGTCTAGAATACAAATGTCACTAAAGTTAACCACTGTTGGTTACTTTTAACATATTAACTTTAAGTATTCTGTATTAACTATGTCGTTAGAAACTTGGAAACCTAAACAGAAAGATCTCATACATGGTCTATTTAAAACAAGAAACATTTCACACTATAGGAATTTTCAACCCTGAATGGTCACGTGGTCAAGGGTCAAAGTACCATCGCCAATCTCAAGGGCCTTGTTGAGCTCTTTGAGCCGTACAACCAAGCTGTCAGTTTTATAATGGGTCCGTAGACAGATATGTTCACCAACAGACTACACCCTGCCCAGATTTTACAGGTGTTGGACATGAAATATATGGAGTGACTTTAACTTGCTGTGTAGTAAGAAGCTGAAACATGTTCTACTAATAACTTACATTGTGACTGATAAAAACAGGGTTTCAAGTGAAACTGTAAATATTGTAACTCAGTATCCGATACTGAACCAAATGTCCTGAAGAACCATGTAATCCACTAAACCATACATGTAATACTACACTGTTCTAATGATCCAAAACTTGTACTCCACTAAAACCATACACGTAATACTACACTGTTCTAATGATCCAAAACTTGTACTCCACTAAAACCATACACGTAATATTACACTGTTCTAATGATCCAAAACTTGTACTTCACTAAAACCATACACGTAATACTACACTGTTCTAATGATCCAAAACTTGTACTCCACTAAAACCATACACGTAATACTACACTGTTCTAATGATCCAAAACTTGTACTCCACTAAAACCATACACGTAATACTACACTGTTCTAATGATCCAAAACTTGTACTCCACTAAAACCATACACGTAATACTACACTGTTCTAATGATCCAAAACTTGTACTCCACTAAAACCATACACGTAATACTACACTGTTCTAATGATCCAAAACTTGTACTCCACTAAAACCATACACGTAATACTACACTGTTCTAATGATCCAAAACTTGTACTCCACTAAAACCATACACGTAATATTACACTGTTCTAATGATCCAAAACTTGTACTTCACTAAAACCATACACGTAATACTACACTGTTCTAATGATCCAAAACTTGTACTCCACTAAAACCATACACGTAATACTACACTGTTCTAATGATCCAAAACTTGTACTCCACTAAAACCATACACGTAATACTACACTGTTCTAATGATCCAAAACTTGTACTCCACTAAAACCATACACGTAATACTACACTGTTCTAATGATCCAAAACTTGTACTCCACTAAAACCATACACGTAATACTACACTGTTCTAATGATCCAAAACTTGTACTCCACTAAAACCATACACGTAATACTACACTGTTCTAATGATCCAAAACTTGTACTCCACTAAAACCATACACGTAATACTACACTGTTCTAATGATCCAAAACTTGTACTCCACTAAAACCATACACGTAATATTACACTGTTCTAATGATCCAAAACTTGTACTCCACTAAAACCATACACGTAATACTACACTGTTCTAATGATCCAAAACTTGTACTCCACTAAAACCATACACGTAATACTACACTGTTCTAATGATCCAAAACTTGTAACTCCACTAAAACCATACACGTAATATTACACTGTTCTAATGATCCAAAACTTGTACTCCACTAAAACCATACACGTAATATTACACTGTTCTAATGATCCAAAACTTGTACTCCACTAAAACCATACACGTAATACTACACTGTTCTAATGATCCAAAACTTGTACTCCACTAAAACCATACACGTAATACTACACTGTTCTAATGATCCAAAACTTGTACTCCACTAAAACCATACACGTAATACTACACTGTTCTAATGATCCAAAACTTGTACTCCACTAAAACCATACACGTAATACTACACTGTTCTAATGATCCAAAACTTGAACTCCACTAAAACCATACACGTAATATTACACTGTTCTAATGATCCAAAACTTGTACTCCACTAAAACCATACACGTAATACTACACTGTTCTAATGATCCAAAACTTGTACTCCACTAAAACCATACACGTAATACTACACTGTTCTAATGATCCAAAACTTGAACTCCACTAAAACCTTACACGTAATATTACACTGTTCTAATGATCCAAAAACTTGTACTCCACTAAAACCATACACGTAATACTACACTGTTCTAATGATCCAAAACTTGTACTCCACTAAAACCATACACGTAATACTACTACACTGTTCTAATGATCCAAAACTTGTACTCCACTAAAACCATACACGTAATACTACACTGTTCTAATGATCCAAAACTTGAACTCCACTAAAACCATACACGTAATACTACACTGTTCTAATGATCCAAAACTTGTACTCCACTAAAACCATACACGTAATACTACACTGTTCTAATGATCCAAAACTTGTACTCCATTAAAACCATACACGTAATACTACACTGTTCTAATGATCCAAAACTTGTACTCCACTAAAACCATACACGTAATACTACACTGTTCTAATGATCCAAAACTTGTACTCCACTAAAACCATACACGTAATACTACACTGTTCTAATGATCCAAAAACTTGTACCCACTAAAACCATACACGTAATACTACACTGTTCTAATGATCCAAAACTTGAACTCCACTAAAACCTTACACGTAATATTACACTGTTCTAATGATCCAAAACTTGTACTCCACTAAAACCATACACGTAATACTACACTGTTCTAATGATCCAAAACTTGAACTCCACTAAAACCATACACGTAATACTACACTGTTCTAATGATCCAAAACTTGTACTCCACTAAAACCATACACGTAATACTACACTGTTCTAATGATCCAAAACTTGTACTCCACTAAAACCATACACGTAATACTACACTGTTCTAATGATCCAAAACTTGTACTCCACTAAAACCATACACGTAATACTACACTGTTCTAATGATCCAAAACTTGAACTCCACTAAAACCATACACGTAATATTACACTGTTCTAATAAAACGGGCAGAAAAATCAATCAAAACTACTTTTCAATTATACTTTTCAATTTTTATTTATCTGAATAATCAGCTACTGATCATAATAAATACTGAATAATCAGCTACTGACCATAATAAATACTGAATAATCAGCTACTGATCATAATAAATTGTTAACTTAGTATAAACTAAGTATTCAACTACAAGAAACCAACATGTTAACTTAGTATGGTGTAAGTATATTCAGACACCAGAAACCAACATGTTAACTTAGTATGGTGTAAGTATATTCAGACACCAGAAACCAACATGTTAACTTAGTATGGACTAAGTATATTCAGACACTAGAAACCAACATGTTAACTTAGTATGGTGTAAGTATATGCAGACACTAGAAACCAACATGTTAACTTAGTATGGTGTAAGTATATTCAGACACTAGAAACCAACATGTTAACTTAGTATGGTATAAGTATATTCAGACACTAGAAACCAACATGTTAACTTAGTATGGTATAAGTATATTCAGACACTAGAAACCAACATGTTAACTTAGTATGGTATAAGTATATTCAGACACTAGAAACCAACATGTTAACTTTGTATGGTATCAGTATATTCAGATACTACAAACCAATATGTTAACTTAGTATGGTATAAGTATATTCAGACACTAGAAACCAACATGTTAACTTAGTATGGTGTAGGTATATTCAGACACTAGAAACCAACATGTTAACTTAGTATGGTGTAAGTATATTCAGATTCTAGAAACCAACATGTTAACTTAGTATGGTGTAAGTTAGTATTCAGACACTAGAAACCAACATGTTAACTTAGTATGGTGTAAGTATATTCAGACACTAGAAACCAACATGTTAACTTAGTATGGTATAAGTATATTCAGACACTAGAAACCAACATGTTAACTTAGTATGGTGTAAGTATATTCAGACACTAGAAACCAACATGTTAACTTAGCATGGTATAAGTATATTCAGACACTAGAAACCAACATGTTAACTTAGCATGGTATAAGTATATTCAGACACTAGAAACCAACATGTTAACTTAGTATGGACTAAGTATATTCAGATTCTAGAAACCAACATGTTAACTTAGTATGGTATAAGTATATTCAGACACTAGAAACCAACATGTTAACTTTGTATGGTATCAGTATATTCAGATACTACAAACCAACATGTTAACTTAGCATGGTATAAGTATATTCAGACACTAGAAACCAACATGTTAACTTAGTATGGACTAAGTATATTCAGATTCTAGAAACCAACATGTTAACTTAGTATGGTATAAGTATATTCAGACACTAGAAACCAACATGTTAACTTAGTATGGACTAAGTATATTCAGATTCTAGAAACCAACATGTTAACTTAGTATGGTATAAGTATATTCAGACACTAGAAACCAACATGTTAACTTAGCATGGTGTAAGTATATTCAGATACTACAAACCAACATCTTAACTTAGTATGGTGTAAGTATATTCAGACACTAGAAACCAACATCTTAACTTAGTATGGTGTAAGTATATTCAGATACTACAAACCAACATCTTAACTTAGTATGGTGTAAGTATATTCAGACACTAGAAACCAACATGTTAACTTAGTATGGTATAAGTATATTCAGACACTAGAAACCAACATGTTAACTTAGTATGGTATAAGTATATTCAGACACTAGAAACCAACATGTTAACTTAGTATGGTATAAGTATATTCAGACACTAGAAACCAACATGTTAACTTAGTATGGTATAAGTATATTTAGACACTAAAAACCAACATGTTAACTTAGTATGGTATAAGTATATTCAGACACTAGAAACCAACATGTTAACTTAGTATGGTATAAGTATATTCAGACACTAGAAACCAACATGTTAACTTAGTATGGTATAAGTATATTTAGACACTAGAAACCAACATGTTAACTTAGTATGATATAAGTATATTCAGACACTAGAAACCAACATGTTAACTTAGTATGGTATAAGTATATTCAGACACTAAAAACCAACATGTTAACTTAGTATGGTATAAGTATATTTAGACACTAGAAACCAACATGTTAACTTAGTATGGTGTAAGTATATTCAGACACTAGAAACCAACATGTTAACTTAGTATGGTATAAGTATATTCAGACACTAGAAACCAACATGTTAACTTAGTATGGTATCAGTATATTCAGATACTAGAAACCAACATGTTAACTTAGTATGGACTATGTATATTCAGACACTAGAAACCAACATGTTAACTTAGCATGGTATAAGTATATTTAGACACTAGAAACCAACATGTTAACTTAGTATGGTGTAAGTATATTCAGACACTAGAAACCAACATGTTAACTTAGTATGGTATAAGTATATTCAGACACTAGAAACCAACATGTTAACTTAGTATGGTATCAGTATATTCAGACACTAGAAACCAACATGTTAACTTAGTATGGACTATGTATATTCAGACACTAGAAACCAACATGTTAACTTAGTATGGACTATGTATATTCAGACACTAGAAACCAACACACCATTTTCATGTGGTGTGATTGTGATGTTTATTATATATATAAAACTCACTATCATAATATAATCACACCACTCAACGTGAAACAACAAATATAAAGAGATGATCATATGTTAAGTTCACATGTGAAATTTAACAGAAAACTGAAAGTTACTATTAGTGCACGTGTGTTTCTTAAATTTGAAGGAGTTGAACCTATTGGAGCTAAATATTTACTTTCGTCTAGTAATCTTTGCTCTTGCTTTATTCTACATATGAAGAACACAGTAGGTTAACATAATAAACTAACAGTTCTTATGGTGATAGTTTTACAAACTTTGACACATTTGTATAACAGTACGTCAGTACATAAAGCATAATGTCCTCACAGTTGTATAACAGTACGTCAGTACATAAAGCATAGCTGTCCTCACAGTTGTATAACAGTACGTCAGTACATAAAGCATAATGTCCTCACAGTTGTATAACAGTACGTCAGTACATAAAGCATAGCTGTCCTCACAGTTGTATAACAGTACGTCAGTACATAAAGCATAGCTGTCCTCACATTTGTATAACAGTACGTCAGTACATAAAACATAGCTGTCCTCACATTTGTATAACAGTACGTCAGTACATAAAGCATAGCTGTCCTCACAGTTGTATAACAGTACGTCAGCACATAAAGCATAGCTGTCCTCACATTTGTATAACAGTACGTCAGTACATAAAGCATAGCTGTCCTCCTATTTGTATAACAGTACGTCAGTACATAAAGCATAGCTGTCCTCACAGTTGTATAACAGTACGTCAGTACATAAAGCATAATGTCCTCACAGTTGTATAACAGTACGTCAGTACATAAAGCATAATGTCCTCACAGTTGTATAACAGTACGTCAGTACATAAAGCATAATGTCCTCACAGTTGTATAACAGTACGTCAGTACATAAAGCATAGCTGTCCTCACATTTGTATAACAGTACGTCAGTACATAAAGCATAATGTCCTCACAGTTGTATAACAGTACGTCAGTACATAAAGCATAGCTGTCCTCACAGTTGTATATCAGTACGTCAGTACATAAAGCATAGCTGTCCTCACAGTTGTATAACAGTACGTCAGTACCTAAAGCATAATGTCCTCACAGTTGTATAACAGTACGTCAGTACATAAAGCATAGCTGTCCTCACAGTTGTATAACAGTACGTCAGTACATAAAGCATAGCTGTCCTCACAGTTGTATAACAGTACGTCAGTACATAAAGCATAGCTGTCCTCATATTTGTATAACAGTACGTCAGTACATAAAGCATAGCTGTCCTCATATTTGTATAACAGTACGTCAGTACATAAAGCATAGCTGTCCTCACAGTTGTATAACAGTACGTCAGTACATAAAGCATAATGTCCTCACAGTTGTATAACAGTACGTCAGTACATAAAGCATAGCTGTCCTCACAGTTGTATAACAGTACGTCAGTACATAAAGCATAGCTGTCCTCATATTTGTATAACAGTACGTCAGTACATAAAGCATAGCTGTCCTCATATTTGTATAACAGTACGTCAGTACATAAAGCATAGCTGTCCTCACAGTTGTATAACAGTACGTCAGTACATAAAGCATAGCTGTCCTCACAGTTGTATAACAGTACGTCAGTACATAAAGCATAGCTGTCCTCACCCAACTTTTGTTCCTGGTCGTTGTTTTTCAGTACAATATTTCTGTTGAACGCATCGATATATAATTATCTACAAATTCACATAACATTTTGTGACATATATAAACTTGAAGATAAAAAAGCACTGGCTATTCTATTCCTATGGGTTAGCTCTGTCTCTGAACCAAATTTATTACACTTTTTGTATTACTCATAAAAATATTTACAACAAAGAAATATCTGTGTTTCTCTCTTCTTTAGTCGTTTGAAAAGAGAAACTGATATAAAATTAGCTTGTTAATATGTGTGCCACACATGTAGAACCATGTTTAACATTTATTTCAACGAAATGTTCCGTGTTTAATAATAAAAAGTTTGTAGCAAATGAAACAGCATGTTCGCATACATCTCTTGACCTTGAACTATAACTACTGTATGAACATTTGCCCTTAATACAGAGTTCATAACTTGGAGAAAGTTAATATAGCCAATCGTGTTTGCAAGACTAAAGAACTGGGCTAATGTTTGGGCAGCTGTTCTGTTTTTTACCGTCTTACTGCTTCGAAGAAGGGGTTAGAGTGACGCAGGCCTCCATCGGAGCACGTGAAGACAACGACAAAATGACGAAAGTGACATTTAATGTCGCGCGCGCGAATCTGGCACCTGTTCACTTTCGATTCAACATATAGAAACGATGTCTTCTATTTAGAGCACCATTTTTAAGCCCGGTATTTCCGGGTATCTTTGCCAGCATTAACTTGTTTAGAGACTGGCGTCCTAGTAATGACGATTTCTCTAACCCTAAACCCCAGGACTTGACACGTAAACTTAACGGGCTTGACTACAAACGAAGATTCCATTGAAGTGACGTGTTTTTTAGCTTTACCCGGGGGCAGTCCGTCTGACTGACTCCTTTATCACGTGAACAGCATTAATCGTGCTATAAATCTGTCTTGGTGAACAGTTGAACACTCACGCAAATATCACCCACTGATCCAACTTGGTGAGCACCCGATGGTTTCTGTTAAACCCGTCAGGGGGAGTTTTATTAGGAGAAGAGAGTCAGTGTTTAGTTACATGATAATTCCTACACGAATATTTAGAATTATAAATACAGGGTGCGTCTCTAACAAATAATACGGATAGCAAAGATGGTGTTGGAACTCACACAGTAAAAATGTTAATTCATGGTAACCACCTATCACCATCCATTTCATTTCACGTTCGTGACTGAAATGTTTCTTTCAAGGAAAAAGAAACAGAAAACATATAGCTTCTTTGAGTACACTGTCTCAAAACTGTATATTTAAATATGTTGTAGGCACAGTGTGCACCTAGTGACTAGTAAAACTTGCTGTATACACTGTCTCAAAATTGTATATTTAAATATGTTGTAGGCACAGTGTGCACCTAGTGACTAGTAAAACTTGCTGTATACACTGTCTCAAAACTGTATATTTAAATATGTTGTAGGCACAGTGTGCACCTAGTGACTAGTAAAAGCTGCTGTGTATACAGTCTCAAAACTGTATATTTAAATATGTTGTAGATACAGTGTGCACCTAGTGAGTGTTAAAACTGCTGTATATAGTGTAAACATGATATTGTTAATAAACTTATGAACAGAGAGTCTACACACAGTATATATGGTGTAACAAAATCTAATCTACTATTATATGAACATAGTAATAGATACTGTTTATACTGTGTACTAAATGTATTTTACACACAATTTGTATACATTGTACAAAATATTTGGTTTTAATGTTTCGTACAAAGGTACTCAAAGGCTATCTGCAGTAGCCATCCCTAATTTTGAAGCGATGGACAAGAGGAAGGCAAGTGGTTAACACCACCTACCGCCAACCCTTGGGCTACTCGTTTCATCTAGAAACAGTAGGATCGACCATCACATGATAACATTTGATGAAACAGGGTTTCGAACTAAAGCTGTACTACAGCGAGCATGTATCATGGAACTAAGTCTGTACTGCAGTGGCATGTTTCATGGAATAAAGTCTGTACTACAGTAAGCATGTTTCATGGAACTAACTCTGTACTGCAGTGAGCATGATTCATGGAACTAAGTCTGTACTACAGTGAGCATGTTTCATGGAACTAAGTCTGTACTACAGTGAGCATGTATCATGGAACTAAGTCTGTACTACTGTAAGCATGTATCATGGGACTAAGTCTGTACTACAGTGAGCATGTTTCATGGAACTAAGTCTGTACTACAGCGAGCATGTTTCATGGAACTAAGTCTGTACTACAGCGAGCATGTTTCATGGAACTAAGTCTGTACTACAGCAAGCATGTTTCATGGAACTAAGTCTGTACTACAGCGAGCATGTTTCATGGAACTAAGTCTGTACTACAGCGAGCATGTTTCATGGAACTAAGTCTGTACTACAGTGAGCATGTATCATGGAACTAAGTCTGTACTACAGCGAGCATGTTTCATGGAACTAAGTCTGTACTACAGCGAGCATGTTTCATGGAACTAAGTCTGTACTACAGCGAGCATGTTTCATGGAACTAAGTCTGTACTACAGCGAGCATGTTTCATGGAACTAAGTCTGTACTACAGCGAGCATGTTTCATGGAACTAAGTCTGTACTACAGCGAGCATGTATCATGGAACTAAGTCTGTACTACAGCGAGCATGTTTCATGGAACTAAGTCTGTACTACAGCGAGCATGTTTCATGGAACTAAGTCTGTACTACAGTGAGCATGTTTCATGGAACTAAGTCTGTACTACAGCAAGCATGTTTCATGGAACTAAGTCTGTACTACAGTGAGCATGTTTCATGGAACTAAGTCTGCACTACAGCGAGCATGTTTCATGAAACTAAGTCTGTACTACAGCGAGCATGTTTCATGGAACTAAGTCTGTACTACAGTGAGCATGTATCATGAAACTAAGTCTGTACTACAGCGAGCATGTATCATGGAACTAAGTATGTACTACAGCGAGCATGTTTCATGGAACTAAGTCTGCACTACAGCGAGTATGTTTCATGGAACTAAGTCTGTACTACAGCTAGCATGTTTCATGGAACTAAGTCTGTACTACAGCGAGCATGTTTCATGGAACTAAGTCTGTACTACAGCGAGCATGTTTCATGGAACTAATTCTGTACTACAGCGAGCATGTTTCATGGAACTAAGTCTGCACTACAGCGAGCATGTTTCATGGAACTAAGTCTGTACTACAGCGAGCATGTTTCATGGAACTAAGTCTGTACTACAGCGAGCATGTATCATGGAACTAAGTCTGTACTACAGCGAGCATGTTTCATGGAACTAAGTCTGTACTACAGCGAGCATGTTTCATGGAACTAAGTCTGTACTACAGTGAGCATGTATCATGGAACTAAGTCTGTACTACAGCGAGCATGTATCATGGAACTAAGTCTGTACTACAGCGAGCATGTTTCATGGAACTAAGTCTGCACTACAGCGAGTATGTTTCATGGAACTAAGTCTGTACTACAGCTAGCATGTTTCATGGAACTAAGTCTGTACTACAGCGAGCATGTTTCATGGAACTAAGTCTGCACTACAGCGAGCATGTTTCATGGAACTAATTCTGTACTACAGCGAGCATGTTTCATGGAACTAAGTCTGCACTACAGCGAGCATGTTTCATGGAACTAAGTCTGTACTACAGCGAGCATGTTTCATGGAACTAAGTCTGTACTACAGCGAGCATGTTTCATGGAACTAAGTCTGTACTACAGTGAGCATGTTTCATGGAACTAAGTCTGTACTACAGTAAGCATGTATCATGGAACTAAGTCTGTACTACAGCGAGCATGTTTCATGGAACTAATTCTGTACTACAGCGAGCATGTTTCATGGAACTAAGTCTGCACTACAGCGAGCATGTTTCATGGAACTAAGTCTGTACTACAGCGAGCATGTTTCATGGAACTAAGTCTGTACTACAGTGAGCATGTTTCATGGAACTAAGTCTGCACTACAGCGAGCATGTTTCATGGAACTAAGTCTGTACTACAGCGAGCATGTTTCATGGAACTAAGTCTGTACTACAGTGAGCATGTATCATGAAACTAAGTCTGTACTACAGCGAGCATGTATCATGGAACTAAGTCTGTACTACAGCGAGCATGTTTCATGGAACTAAGTCTGCACTACAGCGAGTATGTTTCATGGAACTAAGTCTGTACTACAGCTAGCATGTTTCATGGAACTAAGTCTGTACTACAGCGAGCATGTTTCATGGAACTAAGTCTGCACTACAGCGAGCATGTTTCATGGAACTAATTCTGTACTACAGCGAGCATGTTTCATGGAACTAAGTCTGCACTACAGCGAGCATGTTTCATGGAACTAAGTCTGTACTACAGCGAGCATGTTTCATGGAACTAAGTCTGTACTACAGCGAGCATGTTTCATGGAACTAAGTCTGTACTACAGTGAGCATGTTTCATGGAACTAAGTCTGTACTACAGTAAGCATGTATCATGGAACTAAGTCTGTACTACAGCGAGCATGTTTCATGGAACTAAGTCTGTACTACAGCAAGCATGTTTCATGGAACTAAGTCTGTACTACAGTGAGCATGTTTCATGGAACTAAGTCTGTACTACAGTGAGCATGTTTCATGGAACTAAGTCTGTACTACACGGTAAAGTGTGTGTAGTATCACCTAGTTAATAAATACTGAAAACTATTCGTCATTTTTTTCATAATTCATTTTAATGGTTTTTATTCAGTTTTAATAACTAAGTTGTTTGTTACAGGTAAAGATTTCTTCCACACTAGTGATCCGGGTTTGGTTAAATGATTTCTATTTAGTTGGTGAAGTTAGGTCAATGTTATCTATTACATGTAGGATTTACACTGATACGAAGGAATTAATTCATGTATTACTGAAGTTACTTTACGTAAAAAGTAGCTTGCTCACTGACCAGTTCTCGTGAATGACAGTAAAGGCAGATTTTAATTAAAATATGAAACACTATCAATAAATAACAGTGTTAAGATACGAAGTACTGAGCTCTCTACTGTTACCAAACAATCTGATTTGTAAAAAAACTTAAATAAATAACACTGTTAAGATACGAAGTGCTGAGCTCTCTACTGTTACCAAACAATCTGATGCGTAAAAAAACTTAAATAAATAACAGTGTTAAGATACGAAGTGCTGAGCTGTCTACTGTTACCAAACAATTTGATTTGTAAAAAAACTTAAATAAATAACATTGTTAAGATACGAAGTGCTGAGCTGTCTACTGTTACCAAACAATATGGTTTGTAAAAAACTTAAATAAATAACAGTGTTAAGATAGGAAGTGCTGAGCTGTCTACTGTTACCTAACAATCTGATTCGTAGAAAACACTTAAATTTGATAATAATTATTATTTACATGACTTTAATTTGCTGTTATAAAATAACAAGTGCAGAGAACGAATGTATTCAAGTCAGTGTTTGTTTTACAACACATACCAGTGCACTCATCACGAATGTACAGCTCATGTATCGTGGGTAGCATATAGCCTACTGTTCTGTGTTTTCAGTCAGGGGTTCTTAGAATCAGTTCGTGTTATATAACTCAGTACTGATATCGGTGTAAACTTTCATTCTAGACTTTCTGTTTCTTAATACATTTTAAGAAATAATATTTACGTGTGGGTACGTAATCCACAGAAGCGATTAACACCAACAGATTTGTAATCCACAGAAGCGATTAACACAAACAGATTTGTAATCCACAGAAGCGATTAACACCAACAGATTTTTTAACAATCACTGTGTTAATTAACTGGGAGATACTGATTTTATTGAATCGTTCTATTACGTCATGAAGTTACGTTTTTCAACCAACAGGTGGCCAGATCATTTGGTCTCTTAAATGAAAAGTAAGACGAATAATTGTTACCATGACAAGACATTAAGCAACAAGAGTTACCATGATAAGACATTAAGCAACAAGTTACCATAATAAGACATTAAGCAACAAGAGTTACCATGATAAGACATTAAGCAACAAGAGTTACCATGATAAGACATTAAAAGCCGGGAAAAGTGTTCTATACTACTATATAATCCACTTCGATCTCATTGTAATATCGATTCTCACATATCAATAGCTGGTGCTTTTCTTTCCCTGGCTGTTACTAACACAATCCTGATGTCAAGGCTGTGCTGCGCACATCATGGAAACCATGCACGAATGTCCCCCTGGGATACGAAGACACAGGTAAGCCACACACTTTCTGCGTCCTTAAAAGCAAGACGTTCTGTGGACGCTAACTTTGTCATCGCTGTCATTAATATTACCAAAAGTTGGTCTGTATACCAGTCACATGAATAAAAGCTTTCGAAAACACCTCAGCTCAATTCTATCACGTATACGCAAGACCAGTGCATCCATTATGAGCTAAAAAGTTCATTTGATTATAAGAAAAAATATTGAGGTTTCTTTAGAATGAAAATAACACACTGGAGAAACATATATATAAAAAAACAGCTGGTTTGGGTTGAGAAAATTTTTTCTGTAGAGGAGCGAACAACGTTACGACCTTCTTGGGTTATCGTCAGGTTTGACAGAAGAAGGATTGGAACCAAGGTTTGTGAACCTGACGATGACCCAAGAAGGTCGAAACGTTGTTCGCTCCTCTACAGAAAAAAAATTTCTCAACCCAAATGAGCCGTTTTTACATATATATTTTTCTCTACAAGTGGGTTTTCTCGTCATTACTGGTTAAAACACTGGAGAGTGATTCAAGCAACGGAAATAAATTCACTCACACTTTGTACCATTAGACTTTGTCCATCCTCACACCTGATGGAACATTAGTACCATCTAATTCTATCCATCCTCACACTTGATGTAACATTAGTATCATCTAATTCTATCCATCCTCACACTTGATGGAACATTGGTACCATCTAATTCTATCCATCCTCACACTTGATGGAACATTAGTACCATCTAATTCTATCCATCCTCACACTTGATGGAACATTAGTACCATCTAATTCTATCCATCCTCACACCTGATGGAACAGTAGTATCATCTAATTCTATCCATCCTCACACCTGATGGAACATTAGTACCATCTAATTCTATCCATCCTCACACCTGATGGAACATTAGTACCATCTAATTCTATCCATCCTCACACTTGATGGAACAGTAGTATCATCTAATTCTATCCATCCTCACACCTGATGGAACAGTAGTATCATCTAATTCTATCCATCCTCACACCTGATGGAACATTAGTACCATCTAATTCTATCCATCCTCACACCTGATGGAACAGTAGTATCATCTAATTCTATCCATCCTCACACCTGATGGAACAGTAGTATCATCTAATTCTATCCATCCTCACACCTGATGGAACAGTAGTATCATCTAATTCTATCTATCCTCACACTTGATGGAACATAAGTATCATCTAATTCTATCCATTCTCACACTCTGCGGAAGTATAGTACCATCTGATCCTATAGTTCACTACCATCTCATTCTACACATCTTCACATTCAGTGGTAGTTCAGTACCATCTCATTCTACAGATCTTCACACTCAGTAGTAGTTCAGTACCATCTCATTCTACAGATATTCACACTCAGTAGTAGTTCAGTACCATCTCATTCTACAGATCTTCACACTCAGTAGTAGTTCAGTACCATCTCATTCTACAGATATTCACACTCAGTGGTAGTTTAGTACCATCTCATTCTACAGATCTTCACACTCAATAGTAGTTCAGTACCATCTCATTCTACAGATCTTCACACTCAGTAGTAGTTTAGTACCATCTCATTCTACAGATCTTCACACTCAGTGGTAGTTTAGTACCATCTCATTCTACAGATATTCACACTCAGTAGTAGTTCAGTACCATCTCATTCTACAGATCTTCACACTTAGTAGTAGTTTAGTACCATCTCATTCTACAGATCTTCACACTTAGTAGTAATTCAGTACCATCTCATTCTACAGATCTTCATACTCAGTGGTAGTTCAGTACCATCTCATTCTACAGATCTTCACACTCAGTGGTAGTTTAGTACCATCTCATTCTACAGATATTCACACTCAGTAGTAATTCAGTACCATCTCATTCTACAGATCTTCACACTTAGTAGTAGTTCAGTACCATCTCATTCTACAGATCTTCACACTTAGTAGTAGTTCAGTACCATCTCATTCTACAGATATTCACACTCAGTAGTAGTTCAGTACCATCTCATTCTACAGATCTTCACACTCAGTGGTAGTTTAGTACTAACCTATTTACTGGTAGTTAATGTCTTGTTCACTTCCTTCCTACAACATAGCTTGAGACTGAAGTCTTGATCGCCACCAGAACCAACTAGTTCTTAATTTAAATACACCCTTCTTCATATTTCTTAACTTAATAACTGTAATTATTTTAAACAAATTAAACGTCCAATTTAACTGATAAATAAACTATCACCTATAACTTCAACTATATCGGGTTACAAGCACGGCCGACTCCAGACGTTCAAAGTGAGTGAGTAAACTACAGATATGTCAGGTTACTAGATAAACGTACTGTAACTAGAAACCTACTAGGTTATAGGGTTAACTTACTGTAACTAGAAACATACTGGGTTATAGGGATAACTTACTGTAACTAGAAACATACTGGGTTATAGGGATAACTTACTGTAACTAGAAACATACTGGCTTAAAGGATTAACTTACTGTAACTAGAAACATACTGGCTTACAGGGTTAATTTGCTGTAACAAGAAACATACTGGCTTACAAGAGTAACTTACTGTAACTAGAAACATACTGGGTTATAGGGTTAACTTACTGTAACAAGAAACATACTGGCTTACAGGGATAACTTACTGTAACTAGAAACATACTGGGTTATAGGGTAACTTACTGTAACAAGAAACATACTGGCTTACAGGGATAACTTACTGTAACTAGAAACATACTGGGTTATAGGGTAACTTACTGTAACTAGAAACATACTAGCTTACAAGAGTAACTTACTGTAACTAGAAACATACTGGCTTACAAGAGTAACTTACTGTAACTAGAAACGTACTTGCTTACAAGAGTAACTTACTGTAACTAGAAATATGCTAGCTTACAGGGTTAACTTACTGTAACTAGAAATTGGTTTTGAGGGTAAATTCATTGTAAATACAAACATATTGGGTTATAGCATCAACTTACTATGACTACAGAAGTACCAGTTACACAAGTAACCAAATGTAACGGGTTATAACATGACCTACTGTAACCCCATAATTCTATTGGATAAACTCGTCAAATTAACTTATCCGGACTAAAAGTTAAACGAAGTATATTTGTGACATGAAGACAGTCGAATTGACATTTATTATACATGAAACATAAGCAGCAACGTCTTTTAACCCATTACAAGAACGAGCGGTGAAATGAATATCATTATAAATAACACGTGGCAGCAAAGTATCGGGTCATCCCATAAGTAATGTCCGAAAAGTTAATACACAAAGTGAATCATCATTTATATCCTTGTAGAAAGTTTTAATAACTAAAATATGTAGTAGGATATGTATAAAAATGTTCAGACAAATAAAACAAAGTAACCCAATTCCAGTTTTTCAGATCTTTAATCAAATAAACCCTTATGAAGATGGATGTGTCTGAGGAACACATTAGGTATATAATGTTTTATTAGTTTCTAAAAGGCAATAATGCAGCAGAAACTACATGAAACATTCAAGGAGTTTATGGTGCGGAGTCTCTCAATGAAAGTAAATGTTGTAGGTGGTTCCAGAAGTTCAGATCAGGTGACCACAACTTAAGTGATGCACCATGTCCAGATCATCCTGTTGAGTTTAATGATGACTTGCACTTGCTGAAGATTGTGCTGTAACAGTTGAAGAACTAGAAACTTAATTCAACCCATTCAACAGTTCATTGTCATCTGAAACAGCTGGGAAGAGGTCGAAACTTGGAAAATGGGTTCTCCATGATTTGACACAAACCAACCTTAGAGCAAGAGTGGACATTTGCACTTTTCTGCACTCTCGTGAACGTAACTCACCTTTTTTGGGCAGGTTAGTGACTGGAGATGAAAAAATAGATATTTTATATAAATGCTAAGCGGTTCAGACAATGGATCAGTGCAGGTAAACTGGCTAAAGCACAGCCCAAAATGGACCTCCACCCTAGGAAAGTCTTGTTAAGCGTTTGGTGGGATATTGTCGGTGTAATCCACTTTGAGTTGCTAACACTCAATATAACGATTACATCAGACTTCTATTGTCAACAGTCAGAGCGCGTCAATGTTGCACTGAAAGGAAAGAGACCTACTTTGATCAACCATAAAGGTGTTGTGTTACACCAGGATAATGTACAGCCCCATGCAGCATGTTGTGTTACACCAGGATAATGTACAGCCCCATACAGTATGTTGTGTTACACCAGGATAATGTACAGCCCCATACAGTATGTTGTGTTACACCAGGATAATGTACAGCCCCATACAGCATGTTGTGTTACACCAGGATAATGTACAGCCCCATACAGTATGTTGTGTTACACCAGGATAATGTACAGCCCCATACAGCATGTTGTGTTACACCAGGATAATGTACAGCCCCATACAGCATGTTGTGTTACTCCAGGATAATGCACGGCCCCATACAGTATGTTGTGTTACACCAGGATAATGTACAGCCCCATACAGCATGTTGTGTTACTCCAGGATAATGCACGGCCCCATACAGTATATTGTGTTACACCAGGATAATGTACAGCCCCATACAGTATGTTGTGTTACACCAGGATAATGTACAACCCCATACAGTAAGGATCACATCTGTAAAGACTGAAGATCTAAACTGGGAAAACTTCCACATCCTCCTTATTCTCCAGACCTTGTCCCATCTGATTATCATCTATTGTGAAGTTTACAGAACTATCTTGATGGAAAACAGCTTGTAACACATGAAGATGTCAAAACTACCATCTCTACATTCCACTAAACCCCAAGAATTTTATAGAAGTGTCATTCAGAAGTTTGTGAATCGTTGGCAGGAAATAATTAATAATAATGGAACATATATTACTGATTAAATAAAATTAAAAGCATTTGAAATCCTTTCTCTTTTTCTGAACCTAAAATCGGGCATTAGACACATAGCAGCAAAGTGTTTTAACCTGCACAGAGAACGAGTGTTGAAAGTAATATTATAATAAATAACACATAGCAGCAAAGTGTTTTAACCTACACAGAGAACGAGTGTTGAAAGTAATATTATAATAAATAACACATAGCAGCAAAGTGTTTTAACCTGCACAGAGAACGAGTGTTGAAAGTAATATTATAATAAATAACACATAGCAGCAAAGTGTTTTAACCTGCACAGAGAACGAGTGTTGAAAGTAATATTATAATAAATAACACATAACAGCAAAGTGTTTTAACGTGCACAGAGAACGAGTGTTGACAGGAACATTAACGAATCTCTTTGAGGCTATTGAAAGACATTCACAACCACATTTTCTATTTATTTTGAACACATAATTATACAATATCAACCATGAGTCTATTAATAGGCGGTACGTATGAGAGATTACTTCTTTAGGAAGCTTCAACCTTTCTCTAGTTATTACAGAAAGATAGTTCTTGCCAAACTTACTTATACAAGAAAATTACATAGATAAAAGTGTCTCATTATCCGCTTTACGGCATTCCTTCAAAAGGACCTCTGTACAATAGATAAATAAATCCTTCACTATACATAGAGCATACAGCGGCAAGTCTTTGTATGACTTATCTAAATGTAATAACATGTAAAATGTGATGCGCTTAACCATATAATGTTCGGCGGGTTCCACTTATTTTTCAAAAAATATCTTCAACAGTACGCTTGCACTAGATTTCATAACTCTAAGTAACAATATTACTATATAATAACATACAAGTCGCAACACAAATTAACAGAATAACCACTAATACTGCAGAGAGTCCAATAACTACTAATTATTTGTGTATTTAAAACATAAGTAATATTTTTAATTTGTTAATCTTTCAGACCTGGTGTTGTAATAGGTAGAATAATAATAATTATTAAATATGACGAAATGTACGTAAACAATTCGGTAAATTTATGGTTAACTATTATAACTGTTTTTCATTAAGTTTACTTGTTTGTTTTGATTTCGCACAAAGCTACACGAGGGTTATCTCCGCTAGCCGTCCCTAATTTAGTGATGAAAGAGTAGAGGGAAGGCAGCTAGTCATCACCACCTGTCGCCAACAGTTTTAGCAACAAATAGTGTGATTGCCCGTGACATTATAACGATACACGGCTGAAAACGCATGTTTTGTTGGACGGGATTTCGAACCCACAGATAACGAGTCAAGCGCCCTAACCACCTGGCCATGGCGGATCTGGTTTGTTTTATTATCTGTGAATCTGGTAATATTATTTTAAATTATCTGGAAAACATACTGCATGTATTACCTCAAATATTCGTTCTAGTGTTACCTACAAATAACATCACTATTTTGCTTCACCATATAGTAAAACTAATTCAATTTGGGTTCGAGAATAACGTCACATTTGACCTCTACGACACAGACACTCTTTCAAATTTAACAATTGTTTATTAATAAACCAAGTCAAACATGTTTCATCACACAAATACATAAAACCACCAAATGTTGTTGTTTGTTATAAAGTACAAATATACATAATGAGTTATGTGCTTTTGCCCAATCGACAGTATACCAACTGTCACTTAAATTGGTTTAAATACACTACCTATAACCAGTGTTGTTGTTTTACGACAGAGGGCCTACAGTCCCTAACTTCTAGTATTCTCCACCAGATACTTTCTCTTGCTCTAAGTAGATATAACAAAGACACGTTTAATTGGTTATTCGTCTATTCATATTACTGTAACTGTATTCGCAAATTTAGTATCCCATTTCTCCGTCACTTTCACCTCTGTAGTTCATTTTACGTCTTCACTTTCGCGAGTAATCAATAATCTTTGAAATTGTGGAGCAGTAATACACACTTCACTCTAGGGAAAACCTGACAGTCAAACAGAAGACAAGTTCAAGTTTCTAAAGGACTGCAAATTAAATAAGTTTCAATGGATGTGACGTCCTCTGTACTTAATACAAATAGGCTTATCTACTGAGGAAACGTTAAAACCCACATCAAAACCTGACAGGAAATGACGTTGAAATATTCCAAGAACCAACATCAAAACCTGACAAGAAAAGACGTTGCAATATTCCAAGAACCAACATCAAAACCTGACAGGAAAAGACGTTGCAATATTCCAAGAACCAACATCAAAACCTGACAGGAAAAGACGTTGCATATTCCAAGAACCAACATCAAAACCTGACAGGAAAAGACGTTGCAATATTCCAAAAACCAACATCAAAACCTGACAAGAAAAGACGTTGCAATATTCCAAGAACCAACATCAAAACCTGACAATAAAAGACGTTGCAATATTCCAAGAACCAACATCAAAACCTGACAATAAAAGACATTGCAATATTCCAAGAACCAACATCACATCAAAACCTGACAGGAAAAGACGTTGCAATATTCCAAGAACCAACATCAAAACCTGACAGGAAAAGACGTTGCAATATTCCAAGAACCAACATCAAAACCTGACAGGAAAAGACGTTGCATATTCCAAGAACCAACATCAAAACCTGACAAGAAAAGACGTTGCAATATTCCAAGAACCAACATCAAAACCTGACAATAAAAGACGTTGCAATATTCCAAGAACCAACATCAAAACCTGACAATAAAAGACATTGCAATATTCCAAGAACCAACATCACATCAAAACCTGACAGGAAAAGACGTTGCAATATTCCAAGAACCAACATCACATCAAAACCTGACAGGAAAAGACGTTGCAATATTCCAAGAACCAACATCAAAACCTGACAGGAAAAGATGTTGCAATATTTCAAGAACCAACATCAAAACCTGACAGGAAAAGACGTTGCAATATTCCAAGAACCAACATCAAAACCTGACAAAAGACGTTCGTTCTCCTCCAGGAGTGACGCATTAACATTAAAACGGGGGTTACATTACAACTGCCCATCTATATATTCAAATGATCTACCATAGGCGTCTAAGATCTTGCATAACAAGTGAGCTGAACCAAGAAGTGGCGCCATTCCGAATCACGGGGCGAAGTCTGACGAGTCTCTTAAAGCTGGAAGCACCCTTGTTATTCTGACTCCGCGTTGTCCTTGTTATTCTAACTCCGCGTGGTATTTTTTGTTTTTTTATTTGTTTGAAGCTTAGCACAAAGCGACACAATGGGCTTTCTGTTCTCTGCCCACCACGTGTATCGAAACCCCGATTCTAACGTTGTAAGTCCGCTCGCCTGGTGATTTGCATGTTTGTTTGAAGTTAAACACAGTGGGCTATGTGTGATCTGCTAACCACGAGTATCAAAATCTAGATGCTAACGTTGTAAGCCCGCAGATATTCCGCCGTGCCACTGAAAGAGACTCGCATGGTGAGTAATTTATATTTTGTGAATTGAATCACAAACAAATCATGGATAGCGAGTCAGGCGGTATTGTATACCAAGCTAACTTACCACCAGAAATGCAAACAATAACAGAGTTGTCACTGACAATCATATAAAGATTATCTCAGACGTTACGTCCCCCACGTACATATTTATACAATCACACTTTTAGTAGGTTTTGTTTTCACTTAATTAAATTAGAACAGAAGTCCCTACAGCAACAAGACAACTAGAACTGTAGATTAAGGAAGTATACCGAACTTCTTCACTAATTAATGCAACTTAATTAATTACCTAGAAATTAATTAACTAAAGAAAAGTAATTTTCATTAACCATGATTACCAGAACACTTCAAATTTATGTGACCGATTAATTAATATTTAACTAAAAAATCGCCTTATTTGGGCAAAATGACGCGTTCCAAATGGTACAAGTAGGGCAAGATTTTCCTGTTGAGTTGCACAGTGCACTGACAATTTTGTATTCGATTCCCGAATTATAACGGTATAAGTGCACAAGCCTACAGCTGAGTATCTGAGCGACTTATTCCAAGAAATTAGGTTACATAATACGTAAAAGCATTATAGCTAAGCAGGACTCAGACCTCACATACAGCAAAACTGATTTTGATAAAAAAATAAAAAGTACATTAAAATATGTTTCAAACACTTTATATGAATAATTACAAGTTCTATTTGCTTTTATGTTACGTTAATTATGCTACAGTTAAACTGAAAGGTTTTTGTTTATTCTCGACACTTTACCATGTCCTACGTACAAACACAAGAACTAAACACTTTACAATGAAAGACTTGCCAATATAACACTTCAATCCATGCTACCTTCCCATATGTAATAGGCTATCTACATTCTACATAAAGTTATATAATAAGTTGTCTTCATTCTGATAATACACATAAAGTTATATAACAGGCTATCTACATTCTGTTAATAAACGTAAAGCTGTAAAATAGGTTATCCACATTCTGTTCACCGGGAAAAGCGGTTCAAAGTTCCCATGTATACAGAAATATTTTAAAATTTGTTTGTTTTAAATTTTCATGCAAAGCTACACGAGGGCTATCTGCACTAGTCGTCCCTAATTAGCAGTGTAAGACTAGAGGGAAGGCAGCAAGTCAACAACACCCACCGCCAACATTTGGGCTACTCTTTTAACATCAAACAGTAGGATTGACTGTATCTTTATATCGTCCACACCACTGAAATTACGAGCGCATTCGGTGTGACGGGGATTCGAACCCGCTACCCTTAGATTACGAGTCGAGCGCCCTAACCACCTGGCCATGCCAGGCCTTATTTGTTTGAAGTACCAAGCTTCACCATGGGCTACCTGTGTTCTTCTCAACACAGGTATCGAAGCCAGGTTTCTGGCGTTGTTAAGTCCACAAACATATTGCCGTGCCACTAGAGGGATGGCATATTTTGAAACGACAGCCAAGTGTCAAAGTTAGTTATTCTTATGCGAGTTTGGAAACCATTGTGGTATAAGTTTGAAGTCGTTCTATCTTAAAGAACTAACTTTACCTTGACAATACTGATATGGTGGTAACATTTTGAGCACTAACTTTACCTTGACAATACTGATATGGTGGTAACATTTTGAGCACTAACTTTACCTTGACAATACTGATATGGTGGTAACATTTTGAGCACTAACTTTACCTTGACAATACTGATATGGTGGTAACATTTTGAGCACTAACTTTACCTTGACAATACTGATATTGTGGTAACATTTTGAGCACTAACTTTACCTTGACAATACTGATATTGTGGTAACATTTTGAGCACTAACTTTACCTTGACAATACTGATATTGTGGTAACATTTTGAGCACTAACTTTACCTTGACAATACTGATATTGTGGTAACATTTTGAGCACTAACTTTACCTTGACAATACTGATATTGTGGTAACATTTTGAGCACTAACTTTACCTTGACAATACTGATATGGTGGTAACATTTTGAGCACTAACTTTACCTTGACAATACTGATATTGTGGTAACATTTTGAGCACTAACTTTACCTTGACAATACTGATATTGTGGTAACATTTTGAGCACTAACTTTATCTTGCCAATACTGATATTGTAACATTTTGAGCACTAACTTTACCTTGACAATACTGATATTGTGGTAACATTTTGAGCACTAACTTTACCTTGACAATACTGATATTGTGGTAACATTTTGAGCACTAACTTTACCTTGACAATACTGATATTGTGGTAACATTTTGAGCACATTCTTCTGTAGGGTGGTTTAAAATAAGAAATTCTTGTTCCGTAACAATTCAGTCATTACATTATGTATACAGAAACTTCACCATCAAGAAGGTCAGTTTCGTATGATTCGATTATACCATCACTATGATTAGGGTTAGCTTTGAATGATTTAATTACACAGTTACTTTAGTAAGGTCACAAGACGATTGAATCCAATGTTATCTTGATTATAGTTACTTTAGGAGAAGCTTCATAAAAATTCTACACAAAACCTGTGGATGGCGAGAAATGTCAAGTTAATGTACTGCTCGACTTCAGTTTTTAGTTTCGTTTGTAACTCGAGTATATTTAACTTACACTTCGTCCGTTAACACGATTGTAGTGGGTAAAATACTTGATTTAATCATAGAATAAGTGAAACTTCACCAAATTCTTGGATATAGGAACTGATATTGTGGTAGAAAACAAAATTATCTATACATTAACTCCTAAAGATCTTGAATATCCACCACAAAACAGATTCTATTAACTAATGTCAGTGTTGTATAGGGTGGGTATAGTTCGGTGAAGGGATTCTTACGGGCAAGTGAATAGGGCGTTTGTTGGGCAAGTGGATAGGGCGTTTGTCTTGCGATTTGCGAACCATGGATTCGAATCCCCATCACACCGAACGTACTCGCCATTTCAGCGGTATGGGCGTTATAAAATAAAATCAATCCCACTGTTTGATGGTAAAAGAGTAGCCTGGCGTTGGGTGGTGTTGATTAGTTGCCTTCCCTCTAGTTTATTACTGGTAAATGGATGGTGTTGATTAGTTGCCTTCCCTCTAGTTTATTACTGGTAAATGGATGGTGTTGATTAGTTGCCTTCCCTCCAGTTTATTACTGGTAAATGGATGGTGTTGATTAGTTGCCTTCCCTCTAGTTTATTACTGGTAAATGGATGGTGTTGATTAGTTGCCTTCCCTCTAGTTTATTACTGGTAAATGGATGGTGTTGATTAGTTGCCTTCCCTCCAGTTTATTACTGGTAAATGGATGGTGTTGATTAGTTGCCTTCCCTCCAGTTTATTACTGGTAAATGGATGGTGTTGATTAGTTGCCTTCCCTCCAGTTTATTACTGGTAAATGGATGGTGTTGATTAGTTGCCTTCCCTCTAGTTTATTACTGGTAAATGGATGGTGTTGATTAGTTGCCTTCCCTCCAGTTTATTACTGGTAAATGGATGGTGTTGATTAGTTGCCTTCCCTCCAGTTTATTACTGGTAAATGGATGGTGTTGATTAGTTGCCTTCCCTCTAGTTTATTACTGGTAAATGGATGGTGTTGATTAGTTGCCTTCCCTCTAGTTTATTACTGGTAAATGGATGGTGTTGATTAGTTGCCTTCCCTCCAGTTTATTACTGGTAAATGGATGGTGTTGATTAGTTGCCTTCCCTCTAGTTTATTACTGGTAAATGGATGGTGTTGATTAGTTGCCTTCCCTCTAGTTTATTACTGGTAAATGGATGGTGTTGATTAGTTGCCTTCCCTCTAGTTTATTACTGGTAAATGGATGGTGTTGATTAGTTGCCTTCCCTCCAGTTTATTACTGGTAAATGGATGGTGTTGATTAGTTGCCTTCCCTCTAGTTTATTACTGGTAAATGGATGGTGTTGATTAGTTGCCTTCCCTCCAGTTTATTACTGGTAAATGGATGGTGTTGATTAGTTGCCTTCCCTCCAGTTTATTACTGGTAAATGGATGGTGTTGATTAGTTGCCTTCCCTCTAGTTTATTACTGGTAAATGGATGGTGTTGATTAGTTGCCTTCCCTCTAGTTTATTACTGGTAAATGGATGGTGTTGATTAGTTGCCTTCCCTCTAGTTTATTACTGGTAAATGGATGGTGTTGATTAGTTGCCTTCCCTCCAGTTTATTACTGGTAAATGGATGGTGTTGATTAGTTGCCTTCCCTCTAGGTTATTACTGGTAAATGGATGGTGTTGATTAGTTGCCTTCCCTCTAGTTTATTACTGGTAAATGGATGGTGTTGATTAGTTGCCTTCCCTCTAGTTTATTACTGGTAAATGGATGGTGTTGATTAGTTGCCTTCCCTCCAGTTTATTACTGGTAAATGGATGGTGTTGATTAGTTGCCTTCCCTCTAGGTTATTACTGGTAAATGGATGGTGTTGATTAGTTGCCTTCCCTCTAGGTTATTACTGGTAAATGGATGGTGTTGATTAGTTGCCTTCCCTCTAGTTTATTACTGGTAAATGGATGGTGTTGATTAGTTGCCTTCCCTCTAGTTTATTACTGGTAAATGGATGGTGTTGATTAGTTGCCTTCCCTCCAGTTTATTACTGGTAAATGGATGGTGTTGATTAGTTGCCTTCCCTCTAGTTTATTACTGGTAAATGGATGGTGTTGATTAGTTGCCTTCCCTCTAGTTTATTACTGGTAAATGGATGGTGTTGATTAGTTGCCTTCCCTCTAGTTTATTACTGGTAAATGGATGGTTATGATTAGTTGCCTTCCCTCTAGTTTATTACTGGTAAATGGATGGTTATGATTAGTTGCCTTCCCTCCAGTTTATTACTGGTAAATGGATGGTGTTGATTAGTTGCCTTCCCTCTAGTTTATTACTGGTAAATGGATGGTGTTGATTAGTTGCCTTCCCTCTAGTTTATTACTGGTAAATGGATGGTTATGATTAGTTGCCTTCCCTCTAGTTTATTACTGGTAAATGGATGGTGTTGATTAGTTGCCTTCCCTCTAGTTTATTACTGGTAAATGGATGGTGTTGATTAGTTGCCTTCCTCCAGTTTATTACTGGTAAATGGATGGTGTTGATTAGTTGCCTTCCCTCTAGTTTATTACTGGTAAATGGATGGTGTTGATTAGTTGCCTTCCCTCCAGTTTATTACTGGTAAATGGATGGTGTTGATTAGTTGCCCTCCCTCTAGTTTATTACTGGTAAATGGATGGTGTTGATTAGTTGCCTTCCCTCTAGTTTATTACTGGTAAATGGATGGTGTTGATTAGTTGCCTTCCTCCAGTTTATTACTGGTAAATGGATGGTGTTGATTAGTTGCCTTCCCTCCAGTTTATTACTGGTAAATGGATGGTGTTGATTAGTTGCCTTCCCTCTAGTTTATTACTGGTAAATGGATGGTGTTGATTAGTTGCCTTCCCTCTAGTTTATTACTGGTAAATGGATGGTGTTGATTAGTTGCCTTCCCTCTAGTTTATTACTGGTAAATGGATGGTTATGATTAGTTGCCTTCCCTCTAGTTTATTACTGGTAAATGGATGGTGTTGATTAGTTGCCTTCCCTCTAGTTTATTACTGGTAAATGGATGGTGTTGATTAGTTGCCTTCCCTCCAGTTTATTACTGGTAAATGGATGGTGTTGATTAGTTGCCTTCCCTCCAGTTTATTACCGGTAAATGAGGACCGGTTTGCGCGGATATTCCGAAATTCAAAGTAAACCATTCACAATTTTATCGACTTGACGTGTAACGCTGAAGTATCATTGATTCGCGTTTCTATTTTATATTTTGAAACTTTTACTTCGGTCAGAAGGTCACGGACTCTGTGAAGTTGACCCCACTCACCACGTCAAGCAACTTGATATTCGTTGTACGGGACTACATGCAGCTCACTACAACTAATGAGTCACAAACCTTTCAATGGCTCCACGGCTCGAACACTATCCACCAGAGCCCTCGTATAGCTTTGCGATAAATCCTAAACAAATTAAACTAAGAAACCTTTGAACTCTGAATTGTGTTACTAGTACTCAGTATCACTCAAATATTCATAAATATACGAAAATATTAGCCTACTAAGTCAGATAAAACAAAGATTCTGATTTTAAAAACGTTTAATTAGCGTAAAGATAACTAACCCAGATATTGTATTTCCTGAACACATAGCTGAAGGGACAAGTCTTGACAAATAAAAACTAGACCGCTTTTAAAACTCTTCTATAATTCTCAAAAATATTCTTCGTGTGTGTGTGTGTGTTTCTTATTCATAGCCTACACTGAAGAATGTTTAGAACAAAATACGGTCCTTCATCACAGGCATGTCAGCATAATCGTCCTAAACATAAAAACGAATGGAATCTAAATAATCCATATGTATTTAATAATAAGATCACTTCTAGTTGCTAACCTATCAATAATGGAACTGCAGAGACTTCAGGACTGCTCTCAAGTATTGGAGTGACACGTGAAAATAATGAGGTATTTCCCGTTTCGGAGAAGTGATTTAATTTGGTTTCGCTGTATCTAAACACTGGAACCCTCGGGTTGCACCATAACCACTTAACCATACCAGTATTTTTTTTCGTTCTTAATATTTCATAATTGCAACTTAAGAATACCCAGGGACGTATTAAGGTTAAATGTCGCTCTAGGTCCACAACTTTAGATGTGAAGGGTCATCAGGAAAAGTATCTGCTAACTCGAGAACAACAACAACTAAAGTACAATGACATGAGAACTACAACAACTATAGTACAATGACGTGAGAACAACAACAACTAAAGTACAATGACAAGAGAACAACAACAACTAAAGTACAATGACATGAGAACAACAACAACTAAAGTACAATGACATGGTTGGAAACTTGTCTTTATTATAGGGAAATGTCAAAGTAAACTTATTCTGGAGTTCATTTATTCATCCTTTCTGGTTTTCCTTCTACGACACACCCTCCCACAGTTGTGCTGTAGGATCAACCCTTGGAATCCTTGCTGTTCGTGCACCCCACGGAGAAAATAATCGTATTTACTACTGATGCTGGCTGGCATGCTTCCCAGCCTCTTTTCTTAGATATGTTTGTTGCTATGTACATGACCTGTCAGTTAAAGTGATATTAATAATTGTTTTCATAGTCTTCGTTTGATGTACGCATTTTTAACTGTTCGTGTATACTTACTGGGTTTTGGCAGTTCAGAGCTTTAAGGAGCTGTCATGGCTCCCTAGGAGTCTACTCTAAGTACTTATTATCAGTAGAACATACAACGTTGGAAAAAAAATTAATCTACTTGTAAAACAGGTCATGTTAAAAATCATTGTCAGGGGCGGCGGACGATGTGAAATCATCACTCCTGCTCTCAGAATTTACAATTTGTAGACTATCAATAAGTATTTACACATCATATCCGTTAAATCCGCAACCGAAGAGACCTATCGATTATACCAAGGCTCTACCGTCCCGACTGATTTGTGATTACATTTTCATTTACAAATCAATGTATCTTAAGACAGCTAGTATGGGTAGTAATACTTTTATTACAATAAAGTAGAGAACAACGTTTTGACCTGAAGATGACCTAAGAAGGTCGATACAAATCAAACCAACAAATCTGAATGGTGTTCTGTACTTTATTTTAATTAATGTTTTAACACCCATAACAGCTGTCTTGAGATGCATTGTTTCTCGCCATCACATTTACAACAGCTGTTACTGTAGGAATCAGGGTAAGATTATAACGTTCTACATTCTTTTACCAAGTTGATTTAAGTCACAACATACCAGAACGTGAGTTAACTTTAGTAATTAGTTTATTTGTTTTGACGTCATATATTCTTAATTATAATTTTCTTGGATTAAAGTGGTTATTATCAAAGAATATTAGTAAATCACTTAGCAAACTTCTTGGAGTGGATAAAACGGGCACAGCATCAACGGAAAAGGCCAACATTAGTTTTAGCACAAAGTTACGCTACAGGTTATCTGTGTTACGTCATTGCGGGTATCGAAACTCGAATTTCAGCGTTATAAGCCTATGAACTTGTCGATAAAACACCGGGGGGAAGACTATTTGAGTTTAGAACCTGGTAAAAGCAGTTTTATAGTAAAATGAACCAGATTAGGAGAACATACATATAATTTTAGGTTCTGGCGACTATTTGTAAATAATAAATCAGCTAGCACAGTTAGACCGTTTAATTTGCTGTCTCCCCTCTATCTGATTCATGCACTGTTGCGCCCTCATACGCAGAAAACGTAATTTCTTCAGCCATACAACATAAGTCGTTATATCAAGGTGGATATTGTTGAATAATAACCACACTTTATCGCTGGTCAAGAACTGTGTTAATAGTTGCGGTAACTACGAACGTTTGACCATCTTATTTTAAAATTATTAATATATTTTTGGTCATCAAAGACACATGACAACTTATGACAAAGTACCAACGTGATAAAAAACAAGAACAGAAAACTACAGGTGTTATGTGATAAGAAACTGTGTTATCAGCTGAAACACGCACCTTAACAGAAGTAGTCCAGTCATATACGCATTTAACTTCACAACAACCTGCTTAAAAAAACTAGGTACGGGACAGCATGAACAATTTATCATTATACAATACATCGTCCTTGTTTATCATAACTGGGTCGGACACATTTCATCACTTTTTGATACGAGCAAAGTTACATAATGGGTTACCTATGCTGTACACACCACGTGTATAGAAACTCGATCTGTAATGTAAGCCTAGGTGACATATCAAATGATGAAAAAAATGTCAAACACATACTGCAGTCTCTCTCAACTACTACGGTGTCACATTTCTCTGACATAAAATAACTATTGTTACAAGATAAAACATGAAGTCAGTAAATCGTGATAACACGGGAAGTGTAAAATATAAATGTTCAAATGCATATAATAGCACTGAAATACATGTATACTTGTCACTTACAGACAGACATCCGTGCACCTCTTACAACGTAAAGCATTAACACAACGTAGAATAACAGTTAGTGACCTGGATATTGAATCTGGAGAGTGGCCCGTTGTCACTAAGCACTTTAAGACCCTGTGTTACAAATACCACTATCGTATGCCAGTGGACAATGAGTGTTACTGAATAAACAGTGGACAATGAGTGTTACTGAATAAACAGTGGACAATGAGTGCTACTGACTAAACAGTGGACAATGAGTGTTACTGACTAAACAGAGGACAATGAGCGTTACTGACTAAACAGTGAACAATAAGTGTTATTGACTAAAGTGTGATCTATAAGTGTTACTGAATAAACAGTGGACAACGAGTGTTTCTGACCAAACAGTGGACAATAAGTGTTACTGACTAAAATGTGGTCTATAAGTGTTACTGAATAAACAGTGGACAACGAGTGTTTCTGACCAAACAGTGGACAATAAGTGTTACTGACTAAAGTGTGGTCTATAAGTGTTACTGAATAAACAGTGGACAATAAGTGTTACTGAATAAACAGTGGACAATGAGTGCTACTGACTAAACAGTGAACAATAAGTGCTACTGACTAAACAGTGGACAATAAGTGCTACTGACCAAGCAGTGGACAATAAGTGCTACTGACTAAACAGTGGACAATAAGTGCTACTGACTAAACAGTGAACAATAAGTGCTACTGACTAAACAGTGGACAATAAGTGTTACTGACTAAACTCTTTCTCCCGAGTTTCCCCAAATTCAAAACTAGAAACAGCTCGTGAAGATAAGAGAGCCCCTGTGGAGGTTTGTGCTGAATCAAAAACAAATAACATCTATTTGATTGTTTTATTTTGAATATTCGAGCAAAGATACTGGAGAGCTATCTATATGCCAGCCTTCCCTGAAACTGGTGTGATAGTAGGACGGTAGCTAATTAACACCATTCACTGCCAACCCTTGGGATACTCTTTATAAACAAACAGTGGAACTAACCGTTACTATGACTTCCCCACGACTGAAAGAACAAACATGTTTGGTGTAACGGGATTAGAACCCCGATTCTCAGAGTCAAGCATCTCAACTCCCACGCCAAGTCAGGGCCCTAACCAAGGACTTAATCACCGGGTTATGCCAGGCCAAAAGATTAAAAAGTCAAATTAAATAATGTCAAACTATCAGCTCAAAATTAGGGGCAGTTATGTGTAGCTACCTCTTCTGTAGCTTTGTGTGAAACTTTGAAACAAACAAAAGCCTTCAAATACCAAAGTGAAAGTCATATGTGACCCACTCAAACAAAAGTACTTATTGATAGCAGCGAGTATAAATGTTAAAATCCCCATCATCACAACGTTATTGAACAACTCAGTGTAATAGACGTGATAAAAAGGAGGTTATTAAGTTGACAGTAGGTACATTTCCGGATCATAAACATGTTGTGTATCGACAAAACTATCGCAAAATGTCTACAGTATCTAAAAAACCGAACTTTCATACATGGTAAAACTATGGTAGTGTTCTTTGTTATTTCTGCTCATAATGTTTTAATGTTACGTATGACATTACAAATTATTGAATTAATTAAATACATATTTCGCCGATTAAAGTTCCTGTTCTATCCTTTCACAGTTGTAAACGTTGAGTAAGACTTCCATTTTTAGAATGAATTGATTTGTACTGAGAGGAACGTCTACAATGTAACACATTATTGTTTTCGATCCGAATGATATATACCCTAGGTGGTAAATGGGACAAAAAAACATAAATTGGGACAAGCTATCCCTAACCTGGAACTGATGACCAAAGAGAATGTAACTGGTCAGTAACAGCTACGTCTGTTAAAGAAATAAAGAGAATGGGTGTCACTTTTATTACATCTCACGGTACGGGGTGTCTTCTGCGTCATATTTCGGGGTCGAACCTTGGACCTTTCCACACGCAGACTGACATGCTAATCGCTAAACCACACTCGACCAACGAATTTAGTAGAAAATAAAGTTACACGTACAAAAATTTTACTTGGTGGAAGATATTAGACGCATGTTGACTTACCTACATTTTAAATGTTTACATTGTTTTGTAGTTTGTTTGTTGTTTTCTAAGGAACACCAAAGTGCCTAATTTTTCAGGTTAAATAAAAGAAGTTATTTTGAGAAGTAGGAACGATTTTGACGCTAAGCCTATCTGCACTTTTATAGAATATCTTCGAAGCCTATGGACACTGGTCATAAACTACAGAACTGAGAATATAATAACAACTTGTCCCAAACTAAAGAAATCATAAAACACAAAATAACAAGGTTTGTATCATTTTTATCACATGTCATTCTGTGTATCGAAATGAAACAAAATATCCACCTTTGTAAAACAGAGAATCACTTCCTCACTGTCACAGTTACGTAGCCATTAGAAATAATGAGTTACCGCCACATTAGGGTTTCACAGTTGTCATGATACTTACTGACATGCGTGCTTGAGTGTGAGATTTATAATATATAATATAAAACAAACATGGCGTTTACTCAATAATTATTTCCGTATTAAAATCTATATTCCAAGTGTTAAAGTTTCATGTATGACAACTTTACATAAAACATTGTGAATTCTGGTGTAGATCATACAAACATAAATATATTTGTACGTATTAGACATACATATGTTAACATATATATGTTAAATATATTTATTTATGTGTAACAAGAATACATAACATAGGGTATATTTACATGTTTAATACATAACATAGGGTATATTTCCATGTTTCATACATAACATAGGGTATATTTACATGTTTAATACTTAACATAGGGTATATTTACATGTTTCATACATAACATAGGGTATATTTACATGTTTAACACTTTCCACCATTCACGCATAACTTTCAAACTGTAACAAAAAACACTCTAACACAAATGTATAACATCACAGATTACTGACACAACTCTAACAACTGTAGTTAACAAAACGAATACAATTGAAATTATACATTTATCTCTTTCCGTATATCTTTCTCTGACTGTGTTCTACTCAGTTACACCGGTCTTATCTATTTATTCGTGAAAACTATGAACATGTGGTTACCAAGGTAATCATTGAAATCTGTTTCAATTAAATTCCCGTTAGGCATAATTAGAGATGCGTGTTACTAAGGCAGTAACTGGTATGCCTACACGCACGTTTCTAGCCCTGTTTTCATTAAGAAATCACCATACCTTTATCCTTCGGTGAATGTAATGTATATATTGGTTTGTTTTCAGTGATAAGGGTTATTTAAATATGTTATATTTAAGTGAAATACCTTCCTAAGTTATGTGTTCGCGATATTCTTATAACATATTCGATCTAAAATCGAACAAATAAAGACCGTACGTTACCATTGACGATGGTCCAATGGTGCCATTCGGGTGTGGATATGGAGAGACAACGTAACCAATAGGCGTAGAGTGGGGAACTGGCTCAAAACCTTTTCCTGAAAATAAAGAGACAAAAATGTTTGAGTCTCATAAAATGACAGATGCTTTCTGTAAACGGATTGTGAAACACGTAAGCCTAATAATTAAATTCAACCTGCAATGAAGCATGAGAAACTTTAACTGATAAAAACAGAAATAACTTGGTCCCTCCCCCTATGAGAAACACCGAGTACTTAACACACATTATAAATGAATGATTAACACCGAGTACTTAACACACACTAGAAATAAATGAGAAACACCGAGTACTTAACACACATTAGAAATGAATGAGAAACACCGAGTACTTAACACACATTAGAACTGAATGAGAAACACCGAGTACTTAACACACATTAGAAATGAATGAGAAACACCGAGTACTTAACACACATTAGAACTGAATGACAAACACCGAGTACTTAACACACACTAGAAATGAATGAGAAACACCGAGTACTTAACACACATTAGAACTGAATGAGAAACACCGAGTACTTAACACACATTAGAACTGAATGAGAAACACCGAGTACTTAACACACATTAGAACTGAATGAGAAACACCGAGTACTTAACACACATTAGAACTGAATGACAAACACCGAGTACTTAACACACATTAGAACTGAATGAGAAACACCGAGTACTTAACACACATTAGAACTGAATGAGAAACACCGAGTACTTAACACACATTAGAACTGAATGAGAAACACCGAGTACTTAACACACATTAGAACTGAATGAGAAACACCGAGTACTTAACACACATTAGAACTGAATGAGAAACACCGAGTGCTTAACACACACTAGAACTGAATGAGAAACACCGAGTGCTTAACACACATTAGAACTGAATGAGAAACACCGAGTACTTAACACACACTAGAAATGAATGACAAACACCGAGTACTTAACACACACTAGAACTGAATGACAAACACCGAGTACTTAACACACATTAGAAATGAATGACAAACACCGAGTACTTAACGCATATTAGAACTGAATGACAAACACCGAGTACTTAACACACATTAGAACTGAATGACAAACACCGAGTACTTAACACACATTAGAACTGAATGAGAAACACCGAGTACTTAACACACATTAGAACTGAATGAGAAACACCGAGTACTTAACACACATTAGAAATGAATGAGAAACACCGAGTACTTAACACACATTAGAAATGAATGAGAAACACCGAGTACTTAACACACATTAGAAATGAATGAGAAACACCGAGTACTTAACACACATTAGAAATGAATGAGAAACACCGAGTACTTAACACACATTAGAACTGAATGAGAAACACCGAGTACTTAACACACATTAGAACTGAATGACAAACACCGAGTACTTAACACACACTAGAACTGAATGACAAACACCGAGTACTTAACACACATTAGAACTGAATGAGAAACACCGAGTACTTAACACACATTAGAACTGAATGACAAACACCGAGTACTTAACACACATTAGAACTGAATGACAAACACCGAGTACTTAACACACATTAGAACTGAATGAGAAACACCGAGTACTTAACACACACTAGAAATGAATGAGAAACACCGAGTACTTAACACACATTAGAACTGAATGAGAAACACCGAGTACTTAACACACACTAGAAATGAATGACAAACACCGAGTACTTAACACACATTAGAACTGAATGACAAACACCGAGTACTTAACACACATTAGAAATGAATGAGAAACACCGAGTACTTAACGCATATTAGAACTGAATGACAAACACCGAGTACTTAACACACATTAGAACTGAATGAGAAACACCGAGTACTTAACACACATTAGAACTGAATGAGAAACACCGAGTACTTAACACACATTAGAACTGAATGAGAAACACCGAGTACTTAACACACATTAGAACTGAATGAGAAACACCGAGTACTTAACACACATTAGAAATGAATGAGAAACACCGAGTACTTAACACACATTAGAACTGAATGAGAAACACCGAGTACTTAACACACATTAGAAATGAATGAGAAACACCGAGTACTTAACACACATTAGAAATGAATGAGAAACACCGAGTACTTAACACACATTAGAAATGAATGAGAAACACCGAGTACTTAACACACATTAGAAATGAATGAGAAACACCGAGTACTTAACACACATTAGAACTGAATGAGAAACACCGAGTACTTAACACACATTAGAACTGAATGACAAACACCGAGTACTTAACACACACTAGAACTGAATGACAAACACCGAGTACTTAACACACATTAGAACTGGAATGAGAAACACCGAGTACTTAACACACATTAGAACTGAATGACAAACACCGAGTGCTTAACACACATTAGAACTGAATGACAAACACCGAGTGCTTAACACACATTAGAACTGAATGAGAAACACCGAGTGCTTAACACACACTAGAAATGAATGAGAAACACCGGTGCTTAACACACATTAGAACTGAATGAGAAACACCGAGTACTTAACACACACTAGAAATGAATGACAAACACCGAGTACTTAACACACATTAGAACTGAATGACAAACACCGAGTACTTAACACACATTAGAAATGAATGAGAAACACCGAGTGCTTAACGCATATTAGAACTGAATGACAAACACCGAGTACTTAACACACATTAGAACTGAATGAGAAACACCGAGTACTTAACACACATTAGAACTGAATGAGAAACACCGAGTACTTAACACACATTAGAACTGAATGAGAAACACCGAGTACTTAACACACATTAGAACTGAATGAGAAACACCGAGTACTTAACACACATTAGAAATGAATGAGAAACACCGAGTACTTAACACACATTAGAACTGAATGAGAAACACCGAGTACTTAACACACATTAGAACTGAATGAGAAACACCGAGTACTTAACACACATTAGAACTGAATGAGAAACACCGAGTACTTAACACACATTAGAACTGAATGAGAAACACCGAGTACTTAACACACATTAGAAATGAATGAGAAACACCGAGTACTTAACACACACTAGAACTGAATGAGAAACACCGAGTACTTAACACACATTACACGCACTTGAACATGGAAATAAAAAGGTCGCTATGGAATAAATACAGTAAAATATTCAAATTTAAAAATCAAACACGTGAACCACCAACGGAGCTATCACGTAAAAACACGTCATATCCGTAAACACGTCATATCTGTAAGATACTGAAACCAAATGAAACATCACTGTAAAACACGTCATATCTGTAAGATACTGAATCAAATGAAACATCACTGTAAAACACGTCATATCTGTAAGATACTGAATCCAAATGAAACATCACTGTAAAAACACGTCATATCTGTAAGATACTGAAACCAAATGAAACATCACTGTAAAAACACGTCATATCTGTAAGATACTGAATCCAAATGAAACATCACTGTAAAAACACGTCATTTCTGTAAGATACTGAAACCAAATGAAACATCACTGTAAAAACACGTCATATCTGTAAAATACTGAATCCAAATGAAACATCACTGTAAAAACACGTCATATCTGTAAGATACTGAATCCAAATGAAACATCACTGTAAAAACACGTCATATCTGTAAGATACTGAATCCAAATGAAACATCACTGTAAAAACACGTCATATCTGTAAGATACTGAATCCAAATGAAACATCACTGTAAAAACACGTCATATCTGTAAGATACTGAATCCAAATGAAACATCACTGTAAAAACACGTCATATCTGTAAGATACTGAATCCAAATGAAACATCACTGTAAAACACGTCATATCTGTAAGATACTGAATCCAAATGAAACATCACTGTAAAACACGTCATATCTGTAAGATACTGAATCCAAATGAAACATCACTGTAAAACACGTCATATCTGTAAGATACTGAATCCAAATGAAACATCACTGTAAAAACACGTCATATCTGTAAGATACTGAATCCAAATGAAACATCACTGTAAAAACACGTCATATCTGTAAGATACTGAATCCAAATGAAACATCACTGTAAAAACACGTCATATCTGTAAGATACTGAATCCATATGAAACATCACTGTAAAAACACGTCATATCTGTAAGATACTGAAACCAAATGAAACATCACTGTAAAAACACGTCATATCTGTAAGATACTGAAACCAAATGAAACATCACTGTAAAAACACGTCATATCTGTAAGATACTGAAACCAAATGAAACGCTTGAAAATTGGTTGGCTTTTGAAATTCACACAAATGTTACACCAGGTCTAGCCGTCCCTAATTTAGCAGTGTAAGACTAGAGGGAAAGTAGCTAATAATAACCACCCGCCGTCAACTGTTGGGCTACTCTTTTACCAACGAATAGTGGGATTGATCGATATATTACAACACCTCCACGGCTGAAAAGGCGAGCATGTTTGGTGTGTCGATGATTCGAATCCGCGACCCTCGGATTACAAGTCGAGCGCCTTATCCACTTCGCCATGTTGGGCCTAACATGAAATGTACAGTCCCAACATCAAAAGACAACGAACGCATTTAAGTGTCTAAAAACGACTCAACTATACATCAAGACGATGCATCTCAGTATCAAAGAACGTCTCGGCAGTAAAAATTGACTCATCTTAGAATGAAAATACCACATTTTGGATGAGAACTTAGAAAGATGTTGTATATTACCTACTAACGTACTGTTTTATTCGAAACTAACATCATACGTATGATAACGCACACAAAAAGTATATGGATTAGTCCGCAGGTTGTTCATTCCAAATGCTATAAATGTTTGAACCTATAACAAACTTACCAATAATTCAAGGTTAACAAAAATTCCAAGATACATAATTAACATTATTTATTACCAAATTTTTGCAACCAAACAATCCTATTTCTATATTATTTTTAATTTATATGTTTCATCATTTTCAAAATAAGGCTTAGCATTATCATTACGTGAACGTATGTTTATCCGTCCGTGCACTAAAAACAGTTTTTGCTTTAGCAACTGTTAATGATTGAGTCATGTTAGGTTTAGGATGCAACGATACGCATACACAAAGCACCTGTTAACAACAAATAGCCCTCTAGTGTTTCACTGCTAAATTAGGAACGGCTAGTGCAGATAGCCCTCGTGTAGCTTTGCGCGAAATTCAAAAACAACAAAAAGCCCTTTGGGTTAAATTTAACTTTGTACGACAGTTAATGACGTAGGTCTAACAGAAAAAAACGTCATCTTACAAACTCGATATACATACAAAACACACATACACCTCATTTAAATATCAACCACATTGACACAGAATTATTATTATTTGTGTACAAGAAACTGTAACCTATATTTACACTTTACAATCCACAGTAAGTCATGACATCTGTTTATTGACTGTACGAGATAATTATAGAACTAAAGTTTCTTCTATTGAAAAGCACGAGGCCTTTTACTGCTTTATTTCTGTTGATGATCAGGGGTCACGAAAAGGTCACAGTGCTCCACCGGAAACCTCATAATTAAGTTTTCTTTTCCCAGAAAAAGAAAGCTACACTGGTTGTGCAGTGTATTATTATTATTGTACAATCATGTCCGCCGGTTGGAATGTTTCACTCACCACATCAGCCCAGTGACGGTGTGGCTAAACTTCCATATATTTATCACGAAGAAGTGACCAACTGTTTTAAAAGCAGAAATTTAAAGAGAGTTGCTACTGGCGCGTACCGTCCAAAGAACGTATTTCAAATATTAATTTATTCGCGTCTCTTTTAGTTACTCGTATCACCAAGTATTACATATTATAACCATTTTATCACCACATTTTCTGTGTTACAAAGTGGTTCTTAATCACGCAAGTCCGTTGTCGGAATTTTCGTGCTAAACTACACAAGGACTATCTGTGGACCGCCGTCCCTTATTTTTTAATACATATACTACAGGAAAGGCAGACTGTCAACAGTACCACCCGCCAACTTTTTAGTTACATTCATCTGTCCGATATTGGTCATCACTATTGTAGTATATTCATGGCTCCAACAATATGAGGCACGTTTTTCTAGCCATGAACCATAAATCTCGGGATTTAGAGATTATTCACAATAGCTACTACGCCACGCCTCCTAATCTGTACAATTTTATAAGTTTTATATTACACTGTTTACTTACAGCAAGTGTAACATGTTATCGTCAACGTATATACGTATTGTGGATGATAATGATTGTTAACTCAGCAAGAACCAGCCGCCTTTGTCTGATGTCAGCTTCTGGTATTCCAGGAAAGGCCTCGACGGCGCTGGATATAGCAGATATAGTCATACACTTTCCTTTCCTAGCATTCAGAGGTTATTTTTAATAATATAATTATATTTTTATATTAAATATGCTGTATATTTTTTCTTTTGGGAATAAACGATGCCATTTTTATTTTATCTTATTTTTCACTTCGCATTATTTCATTTGTAACGAGTTTTTTTTTCTTACCCTTGATGGACATTTGGTTGCTTACTTGTAACCCGATATAAAACTTTCATCACAAGATATTACGTACAGCGTTATGTCTAGAAACTTTGCAGTAATACTTGACACTATAATAACTGAACACTATTTTGACTACAAATATCAAAAGCAAAACAAAAGCTTTTGTGCTCCCCTGGCTACTTAGGGGGATTTCTGGTGTCACATATAGACTCCCCCCAATGGTCTTTCGTAAAAATGATCACTTCCACAAAACAGTAAAATACTGCAGCGTGGCGTAACATGACCAAGTGTTTCATGTTAGGGCTAACATAGCCAGGTGTTTCATGTTAGGGCTAACACTGTCACGTGTATAATAATGCAGCGTTTCTCAAACAGAGGACTCCCAAGTAATATCGTAAACATGCCAAAAAAACAAGACTTATAAAATTAAATCAATTAACTCTGAAATACAGTTTGTCACGTGCACGGGTTTTTTTTCATTTCAAATTAAAAAACATCGATGTTTTGAGGGTATTCGCAGAACTATTTTGTTTAATTAAAATCGGTTCTCAGGTTACAAAATTTAAGAACCACTGAAACTACGTTAATTAAAAATTGTGGACTGACGTATGGAAAAAAATAATCTCCAGATAATTATATGACAAGTTCAGTTAGCAACAAAATAGCTTGAAGTTGTATAGACATGTCTTAATAGTAAGAGATAAGAAAACGGACACACCTTAATGTCCAGCAACTGTCACGAACCTTTCTTAATATGGTCTAATACTCAGGAATTTCTAAATCGTAAATATAACGCAAGATACAACTCAATCCTAGAAAGAGTTTCACGACGTGTAGTCTTGTTAATAACATCAATCAGCAACAGGTGGTCTCTGTTGACAACTTTAATGAGCAATTCATCTTATAAACGATAAATAGGGAGGATGATCTGTTAAACAGAACACACAACTTATAATCACTAAACAGAACTGTTGACTTTCCAGGTGCTTATAAATGGAAAGCTTGGCTGTTTAACAGCCAACATAACTTGCAACCACTATGCTTACAAAAATTGAGAGACCCAAACTCTACTAAAATAGTTTTAGGTCAGTGTTTGTGTCTCAAACTGAGGTCTAAGAGGGTACTCCGAGCGGTTTGTTTGTTTTTGAATTTCGCGCAAAGCTACACGAGCTATCTGTGCTAGCCGTCCCTAATTTAGCAGTGTAAGACTAGAGAGAAGGCAGCTAGTCATCACCACCCACCGTCAACTCTTGGGCGACTCTTTTACCAACAAGTAGTGTGATTGACATTGTAACGCCCCTACGGTTTAAAATGCGAGCATGTTTGGTGTGACGGAGACACAAACCAGCGACCGACCCTCGGGTTACGAGTCGAGGGCCCAACCACCAGGCCATGCCGGGTCCACTCTAAGTGATTCTGTGAGTTATGTCCGAACTTTATAAAATATTAAAGAATATTAAACTGAGTTACAACACTATAATCCAGGGTTCGATTCCCCGCGGTGGATATGACAGATATAGCTTTATTAATTTAAACAAACCTTCATTTCACACCAGCTACTTTTTAACCAATATCGGCATATATAATGTGGAGAAATGTTCGTTGTATATATATATACAATAGAAACTCCCTGCACATAAAGGCTTTCCTCACCTTTCTTTTGTACAATGAAGAATATTAGCATGGTAAGTATATGAACTGATCGAGGGACGAAGACTGATTAAAACAAGGTTGTTCAATATCAAACCCATCCCTCTTCCCTGAACCAACACCCCTACTTTGTTTATGTTGAAATCTTTGTACAACAAAACATTTCTTTGAGTCATTAGAGGAATCCAGTGATAAGACTTTCAGTAATGATAATCCCTTCAACACGTGACACACTGGCATGAGTGAACGTTTCAACACTTTAATGACGAAGCGTTACAGTGAACTTAAAAGTTAGCACCTGGAGCATGGAATAGATAATAAATATGTAGTGAACTTACAGTAGATTATATCGTCTTTTATGTAGTGAACTTACAGTAGATTATATCGTCTTTTGACACGGGGAAATGTAAGAAAACTGACGGATGTAGTTTGAATTTCGAGCAAAGCTACACCAGAGCTATCTGCATTAGTCATCCCTAATATAACAGTGTAAGACTAGAAGAAAGGTAATTAATCATCACCATACACCGCCAACTCTTAGGCTATTCGTTTACTGACAGATAGTGGGGTTGACCGAACATAATAACGCCCCCATGAATGAAAGGGCGACTTTGGTGTGACGAGGATTCGAACCCACGCCCCTGAGATTAGAAGTCGAACACCTAACCACTTGGTCATGCCGAGCGAAAACTTGTGCGAAACTTCTCGACTGAGTTAATTTAAATGAATGGAACCTGTCCGACATTGGAAACTGCAATCGGTGAACACATAAAAATAGAGGCCACTCTCTTCTTTAGGTTATTATACTAATAAAGCAAAACAAATAAATGACATTTATTAGAATGTGACAACAACGGTAGTTGCAAAAGGCCCTGTGAATACCCACACATTTCTCGTTCAAAGTTTTGCTAACCCTTTCCGCCTCCCATGCTCACCCTGGACCCCTGTAACCAAAATGGTTACTTAACCCAGTTTTCTCTTTCACCCCCGTAGTGAAAACTGTCACAATAAGTTTCGTTATTCACTGTCAGCAATCCAAGCGTACGGAGCAGACCAGAAATGTAACAAGAGTAGTGGGTGGGGCAAAAATGGTTGTGTCAAAATACGCTCAGGTTTCATTGATTATTCTCTCCTCGCATCAACTAGACTATATTAAACTGCATGTCTTTTACGCTCACCAAAACACGTTCGTAAAGTGATTTCGGATGTAACTGAGAAGTCTTCAAAATTAAACATTTCTTAAACTTGAATCATCATCAAAATGGGCCCTAACTGAATGTGTGTTATTGCTACGTCCCCTGTAGGTCGTTCCAAAATAAAAGTTGTCTGCTGATGCGAATTCAACAGAATGTCCAATTATAGAACATTCTGGAAGATTTTAAAAACCTGCGTTTTTGTAGAATAAATAATAGAAAGTTATTAATATCTGTTCCTATCAAAATGTTCTGTAAACCTTTTAGGACGTAACAAGAAGCTAGACATATATACTCCCGACCCAGCGTGTTCTTAGGACCAGGGTGAAAGTTTATAGATGAGATTTCAAACAAACCAAACCTCTTAGCACAAACACGATAATACAAACATAAACGACAAGACGTCGCTTGACGGGGTAACAGCCTGCAGGGGATTTGGCCCCATTCCAAGGTCGAGCAGATTGCAAGAGCCACCTATCTTATGGCTAAAGAGGCTTACATTTCGAATGAAGGTCACCTGCTGAGCAAATGTAGAAACAAACAAAGTCTGCTCACTTTCTTGACTGGAAACATGCACGTGCGTTAGAAAATGACAGTTCGAATAAAATAGACAGCCTTTTAATTCCAAAATCAGTACATTAAATAAAGAGTAATAAAACCTGTACCAATAAATTATTTGATACTAGATACTACCATTAAATATTATTTGTTACTGGATACTACTATTAAATATTATTTGATACTAGATACTACTATTAAATATTATTTGTTACTGGATACTACCATTAAATATTATTTGATACTGGATACTACCATTAAATATTATTTGATACTGGATACTACTATTAAATATTATTTGATACTAGATACTACTATTAAATATTATTTGATACTAGATACTACTATTAAATATTATTTGTTACTAGATACTACTATTAAATATTATTTGTTACTGGATACTACTATTAAATATTATTTGATACTGGATATTACTATTAAATATTATTTGATAATGGATACTACTATTAAATATTATTTGATACTAGATACTACTATTAAATATTATTTGTTACTGGATACTACTATTAAATATTATTTGTTACTGGATACTACTATTAAATATTATTTGATACTGGATACTACTATTAAGTATTATTTGATACTAGATACTACTATTAAATATTATTTGATACTGGATACTACCATTAAATATTATTTGTTACTGGATACTACTATTAAATATTATTTGATACTGGATATTACTATTAAATATTATTTGATAATGGATACTACTATTAAATATTATTTGATACTAGATACTACTATTAAATATTATTTGTTACTGGATACTACTATTAAATATTATTTGTTACTGGATACTACTATTAAATATTATTTGATACTGGATACTACTATTAAGTATTATTTGATACTAGATACTACTATTAAATATTATTTGATACTGGATACTACCATTAAATATTATTTGTTACTGGATACTACTATTAAATATTATTTGATAGTGGATGCTACTATCAAGTATTATCCTAATTTATTTAATTGAATGTTGTTACTACAACTTTGCTGCACTAAAGCGTGAAAATAATAAAATAACTTTAACAGTATTCTCATAAAATACAATATATAGACACATTAATGTTCATACATTTTCGATAATCATACGAACCTGTATTGTCAAAACGAGACCCAAAAACACGAGCTTTCGAATAGTTGATAGGTCAACTTTTGTAGGTGATCCTGTGTGTTAACTATTTAACTTGAATCTATAAACATAGTCGCCATGTTGTTTTTACTTTCTGTGTATAACCATTCAACAATATTATACTTCCATGAGAACTGGCCTTACTTTCTGTGTATAACCATTCAACAATATTATACTTCCATGAGAACTGGCCTTCCTTCTCTGTGTATAACCATTCAACAACATTATACTTCCATGAGAACTGGCCTTCCTTTCTGTGTGTATAACCATTCAACAACATTATACTTCCATGAGAACTGGCCTTACTTTCTGTGTATAACCATTCAACAATATTATACTTCCATGAAAACTGGCCTTACTTTCTGTGTATAACTATTCAACAATATTATACTTCCATGAGAACTGGCCTTACTTTCTGTGTATAACCATTCAACAATATTATACTTCCATGAGAACTGGCCTTACTTTCTGTGTATAACCATTCAACAATATTATACTTCCATGAGAACTGGCCTTACTTTCTGTGTATAACCATTCAACAACATTATACTTCCATGAGAACTGGCCTTACTTTCTGTGTATAACCATTCAACAATATTATGCTTCCATGAGAACTGGCCTTACTTTCTGTGTATAACCATTCAACAATATTATACTTCCATTCAATATGGGCGTTTCTTTCTTTTTCTATCTCTGCGAATTAAGTTCTGTATATTGAAGCTGGCGAGCTGAAATCAGATCCGTATAATCTTACAAAATAATCCCTACATTTTAAGCCTTAAGCGTGTAATAAATATGACAGTCAATTAATTAGAATGGATGCAAGCTTTCCATAAGCTATATGCCTGATATGACCAGGTGGTTAGGGTATTGAGCTTGCAATCTGAAGGTTGTGGGTCCGAATCCCTTCCCATGAAACATGCTCACCCTTTAGGGACGTTAAGCTGTTACTATCAATCCCACTGTTCATTAGTAAAAAAGTAGATCAAGAGTAGGTAGAATATGGTGCTGACTAGCTGTCTTCCCTCTAGTCTTACACTGATAAATTAAGAACACCTAGCGCAGATAGCTGTCGTGTAACTTTGCGCGAAATTAATAAATAAAGAAAACATTAGTTATCTAACGTACGAGGAAGATGGTTTCCCAAGACTCGTTTGAACAGCCCAATCTACAGAAATCCATAGGCACTGCACCCGGTGACTTATTTTTTCGAACGGAACAAATTGAATATCTGTTTCATCTACAGCTGCTTGAGATATGAAAGCCCGCTGTACCACTGAAGGGGAGGCTTTATTCCATCTGCATTTTCGTTCATGGATTTTATGAGATACCAAACTTTGTTTAACACAGTTAGAGCAAGACTTGTTGCTGGTCTCTTTTGGGATGGTTCTGCCTTCCAAAACTCATCCATATTCCTTTGTTTTATAATGTTGTTACGCAGAGAAGATAACCCCACGTTGGAAACTCTAAACTTCCAAGTTTACGACACTATTATAGTCTACGTGTATGAATATTTTACTTTGGAAAGAGCTATTACATTTCCTTTCCAAAAGCGACAGATTTTCGCTGGCACATCATTACCTGTCAAATGCTAGAAAATGTCGAAACGTAGTTTCCTTTCCACCATGATTGTACATAGGATGTGATTGTTAACATAATTTTAACAGAACGTACAACACTTGTGTTTCTATGATTTCTTCACTAAGTAAATGTGTTAACCTTTACTTACCTATACTACTACCATATACAACAAACCCCTGTGCTATTTATGTGCAAATATTTAGAAACATAATCTTTCAATATTAATGTAACATAATTCGCAGACCTCACACACAAAAACGCATCTCAAGACGGCTGATATTAAAACTTTAATTAGTATAATATCGAGAACAACATTTTGACCATCTTTTTGTTAACTTGAATAGTGAAAACATTGTTCTGTACTTTAATTAAAGTGTTCATACCTATACCAGCAGTCTTGAGGTTACTTCAAGTGAGTTTCTCCTCATGACGCACACAAAACTCCACCTAATCTATTAGGATTTGTTAGCGTTAAGCATGTGAAATTAGGTACTGTTCCCTAAAATCATCGTTAAACCTAAAACTAACGATAAATATCTCCGTCACATAACCTGATGGATTAAAGTAATAATAGAACGTGTAAAAAATATCCTCTAATATGTGTGATTAATCTAGTCTTAGCACTTGTGATAGAAATCCAAAAACCCTTTATAAACTTTGGTGTGTTAATGTAGTGTTAACAAGTGATAATCGTATTAAATATACTGTCAAAGTGCAGAATCTTTGTGAGTAACACGAAATAAACACATGTCAAAAACCATGATATGCTTAACACACGAGTGACACAACAGAATATTCAATAACTGTCTGAAGCAACGAAATATTGAATAAATGTGTTATGAAAAACACAGCATAACACTACGTGTAACATGCATAAAAACACAGCATAACACTACGTGTAACATGCATAAAATTCTTCCCCAGTCTCAGGAAACATAAATAATTACTGAACTTATTTGATAAAACACGTGAGTTTTACTTCATTCTTATATTATATTAGACCAGTCAACATTATGCGCGCGAGGTTTTGAAAAAACAAACAAACTCCAAATGTTCAAGTTAGGTTAATTTGAAAACAAAACAATCACCATATACGGACGCCGTGCGTATTGACAGTAACTAAGCCTTAAAGCCGTAAAGTTCATTACTATAAATACAAAATATGACTTTACAAACGTCATAAGTGATGGTACAAAATATTCCTTTGAAAGTTTGAAAACATGACATAGAGATAAAACACACATCATATGTACTGAACTGTAAAAAAAAGATTGGTTTCTATTGTTGATAATAACATAAAACAGTTTTGTATCTTAAACTTTGAAACGGTGTTCAGTCTTTGAAAGAAATTACCTTAAAATTCACCGGTTGCATAGTAATTTTACGTTTTCGAAAGCTTTAAAATACATAATTCTTAAACGTTGTACTACTACTAACTGTTGAAGCACAAGGTGATTTTTTATAAATATTTTCCATCGCTCATTGACCCAAAGTAAACTACGTTTGTGTATTTAACTAGAAATCCAATCCATACACTAACAGGCCCTAACTGACAAACTGGTAAACTTACCGAGGTCGCCGCCGTTGTAATAGCGTCTTGCAGTCGGGACGACAAGAACATTTTTTTTGAGCCTGAGAAGCTATGAGACACCGGTAGTTGGTCGTTTTATCCTGCGGAACAGGGGAACAGCATATCCTATATGAAACAGAAATCGCCATCAAGGCTACACACAATCACACATCACTAATTTACCACGCAGACTATCTTAGAAAAGCAGTAAACTTTAAACTTATTGAATAACACGTACATCGCCTGTTGCAGGTAGCTGTGAGTAACTGCACTAGGCGTGTTAGGCCTACCTCTTCCCCTTCGGTGACTAAGCTCGACTTGAGATCGGTCAAGTTTTCCGAAGACCGCTTTTCTTCCTCCCCCTCGTCTTTAAACTTACTTTTATCTCATCCGAAGAAGCTAAATGTCGTCGCCGCCGCCACCCAACGTGCGGCATCCTTCAAAGTGCTATTAGGCACCGGTACAGAAGTGTAAATTCCTAGGCGAACCAAGCAATTTCACCGCCCGCTTTGACTGTAAACCTCGCCGACATAGGCGGACCCCATCCCATTGAAGTGCCCAACTTTCAAACAAATCAGATTGCGCGAACGAACGATTTACTATATGTGACAGCCAATCAGCTGACTAAATACATTCTTCGCTGAGTTGTTCTAGCATTATGGCGGAAATACTGATTGAAGTGTTTTCCCAGCAGCGCAGAGCACAGAAATGTATACTTTCATTGCTAGCCCTAACAGGTTCCATACTTTCGTATTACACCCTGAAGCAATACAATTCGCCCCTGTAATACGAGTGTTGCGTCTTTCGTTTAAGAACAGGCCTATTAATTTGAACTAACCTAAACGTTCTATCTAAGTTAAAATCACATGTCAAAATCAACATAAATCGTAAATCAATTATAATAGAAACAATTAACTGAATTTCTTTCTCTTTTAACTGTTTAATGAAATATTAACATTATATAGGTGTTTGTAAACTTATGTTTTCAACTGTTTAAAAATATTAACATTATATAAGTGTTTGTAAACTTATATGTTTTAAACTTCCAACTGTTTAAAAAATATTAACATTATATAAGTGTTTGTAAACTTATGTTTTCCAACTGTTTAATGAAATATTAACATTATATAAGTGTTTGTAAACTTATGTTTCCAACTGTTTAATGAAATATTAACATTATATAAGTGTTTGTAAACTTATGTTTCCAACTGTTTAATGAAATATTAACATTATATAAGTGTTTGTAAACTTATGTTTCAACTGTTTAAAAAAAATATTAACATTATATAAGTGTTTGTAAATATGTTTCCAACTGTTTAATGAAATATTAACATTATATAAGTGTTTGTAAACTTATGTTTCCAACTGTTTAAAAATATTAACATTATATAATGTTTGTAAACTTATGTTTCCAACTGTTTAATGAAATATTAACATTATATAGTGTTTGTAAACTTATGTTTCCAACTGTTTAAAAAATATAACATTATATAA